>NC_056743.1:34394087-34623451 GCF_019279795.1 Protopterus annectens
CATCAACCATGAGTACATGCTAATATACTCACACCCAGTTGTGGATTATTGCTTAAGTATTCCCTGCCTGGTGTCACACTAACACTATCACTGATCACCCACCTGTATTGTTACCAGGTGTCACATTAACAATGTCACTGATCATCCATCTGTATTCATTACCTGTTGTCACACTAACACTATCACTGATCACCCACCTCTATTGTTACCAGGTGTCACATTAACAATGTCACTGATCATCCATCTGTATTTGCTGTCTGTTGTCACACTAACACTATCACTGATCACCCATCAATACTCAGAACCTAAACACCTATGCTGTATGGAAAGTCACACATCCAGTAGCCTACACACCTTGCATTCTGAAGGATTTTCTGAAAAATAAACTTAAAAGGCTCAAGATAAACAAATGTAAATATCTTTTGAAAAATAAAAGCTATTAAAATTGTACAGATAGCAATGTTATTGGTAAGAAGTGTCCTTTACAGTGATAATACTCTGTGCATTCATAGTCTATTCCATAAATATTATAAGATATTATAATGCACAGAAACCCACAATTATATTTTTCTAAACTTCACTAATAAATTGCCATATCTTAGAAAATGAACAATCTAGATGTATATTGTTAGAACATAAGAACATTTTTTTATTAACCAGACATTGCAGAGTATGTCATCCTTCAGATGAGATGTTAAACCGAAGTCCCTTCTGCTTGAGTTGCTGGTATCTCAGCTCGATGTAATGGATCCCATGGCACCTATTGAAAAAAGCAGGAAATTCTTGATGCCCTGGCCAAATTTTCTGTAGGAGTATAAATACTACCTCAGGTCACCCTGAAAAGAGGCAGCTAGCTTTGTAGCATTAACCCCATTAACTAAGAAGAAATAAAAAAATTAAATTAGTTTCAGTTAAACATTTATTGTACTTACAGTTTAATTACCCTAAAATTTCCATTTCAGTTGATTGGGAATATGAAGCTTGAAGTGGGACATCAGGCTTTACATTAACATGTACTTTTTCCTTCTCACCAAACACATAGTAACAGGCATGGTTAGCCAATCCATTCTCCTGTTACTGTGATCCCTAGGCATTGAGTTCAGTGGTTAGCCAATCCATTCTCCTGTTACTGTGATCCCTAGGCATTGAGTTCAGCGGTTAGCCAATCCATTCTCCTGTTACTGTGATCCCTAGGCATTGAGTTCAGCGGTTAGCCAATCCATTCTCCTGTTACTGTGATCCCTAGGCATTGAGTTCAGCGGTTAGCCAATCCATTCTCCTGTTACTGTGATCCCTAGGCATTGAGTTCAGCGGTTAGCCAATCCATTCTCCTGTTACTGTGATCCCTAGGCATTGAGTTCAGCGGTTAGCCAATCCATTCTCCTGTTACTGTGATCCCTAGGCATTGAGTTCAGCGGTTAGCCAATCCATTCTCCTGTTACTGTGATCCCTAGGCATTGAGTTCAGCGGTTAGCCAATCCATTCTCCTGTTACTGTGATCCGTAAGCACTGAATTCAGTTGTTTAGATCCAGCTCATTTTCTCTCTCTCTCTCTCTCTCTACTTATAAGCAGTTCCTGCTTTTGCATGAGACAAGCATTTTGCGGAAGGACAGCAGTCTCTCCAATTAGAGTAATTCACTTATTTCAGGTTTAGTCTCTAAGGAACAGCTAAAGTTATTGTTTATCTGCCTGCGATTTCATTGTGAACTTCTTGGGAGAAGGTAGGGCTGATACTGTGATTGTTAAAAGGTGATGCTGCAGCCTACAAAAAGGGAAAGTTTCCCAACTATTCATCAGGACTCACAAGTGGGAAAGTGGGAAAGTTTGCTTCTGTTGTGGAATGCCTGATGGGAGGCGACTGACTTCAGGCCTCTGGGATAGGGATCTGCTAATATCTCACACTGACTGTGTGTGTCAGAAGACTGGTAGGCAGTTGTCAGTCTGGCAGTTAGTGCAGAGGATTAAACCTCCTCTATCCAAGTACAGGGTTTGTTTCTTTCTACACCTCTTCAGCTACTGTGTGACTATGAGCAAATCATTTAACCAGACAGTGTTTCAGAGTCACCTCTGAAAACTGACACTTGTATCCAGCAGAGTCACCCTTTTAGAAGATTCATAAAATAAAAAAAATCCTTCTGTGTTTGCCGAAATCAAAAGTGTGGTGGGGCAAATCAGGCTGATTTCAATCCCTGATTGCCTGAGTACACTGTAGCAAACAGGTTGGAAGGGAAAGATCAACAAAGTTGCTATATGTAGATGATGTGGCATTATAAGCAAACTCTGAACAAGAACCTCAGCAAAGGATATGGGAATGAAATGCAAAGGGGATGAAACTGAGTACAGATAAAAAATAAAAGTAAGACGCTACTTGGATCCACGAGACAAGAACCTTTTAACCTTTTATTACACACAAAGAACTGAGCGCTTTCACCCACCTCCACCATGGGTTTCTTCAGAGTTAATAAAATACTGGAGCAGTTACTAATTTATACTAAACAAATGAACAATGAAAGCCAATCACCTTATAGGAAATTATCCAATATACTCGTCTATCTAATTAATTAATTAAAGATATGTATGTGTATGTGTGAGTAGTTCAATCAGATAGCCATTGTATGGTTATATAAAAATCACATGTAAAAACATTTAAAATTCTAATAAATATATGAATACATTAATAAGAAGTAAATAAATAAATACAATATATATAAAAAAAAAACACAAATGTCTATATAATATATTATTATTATTTATTATTTTTTGTAATAGATAGGATACCAGAAATGAACTGGAACAGCGACAGTGATTTAAATTCACTGCTTGAGACCAAAGAATGTTTATGGCAGCTTAGGCTAAATGCTTGTAAACAGCCAGGATTAAATGAACATGTATCAATTTCAAGTTATTTAAAAATGAAATCCTATATTATATAGACATTTGTGTTTTGCCATTTACAGACATTGTACATATTTTTAAAAAACTTTTTAGATTGCATTTATATATATGTATTTTGGTATCTATTCCACATGATTTTACATAAGAAATGGTGTTCTTACGTGAATTTTTATCTTAGGTATGTATATTTTACTTCACTATTTATTGAGGTAGTAACAACACTTTTTATGTTATGACCATTTTCATTATGAATTACATACTTTGCATATTTATTGTATTTATTGTACATATTTTTTGTTGATAAATTTAGATAAATTTGCAAAAGGTTATAGAAAAATATATATACACACAACAATTTTTTTTATATATATATTGTATTTATTTATTTACTTCTTATTAATGTATTCATATATTTATTAGAATTTTAAATGTTTTTACATGTGATTTTTATATAACCATACAATGGCTATCTGATTGAACTACTCACACATACACATACATATCTTTAATTAATTAATTAGATAGACGAGTATATTGGATAATTTCCTATAAGGTGATTGGCTTTCATTGTTCATTTGTTTAGTATAAATTAGTAACTGCTCCAGTATTTTATTAACTCTGAAGAAACCCACGGTGGAGGTGGGTGAAAGCGCTCTGTGTGTAATAAAAGGTTAAAAGGTTCTTGTCTCGTGGATCCAAGTAGCGTCTTACTTTTATTTTTTACCAGTTTTGTTTTTTGTTTTATGAGTACAGATAAGACAGTTGTAATGGTATCAATCTGGGGAAATCAGAAGAAGCTGAGAACTGAGTTAGAAGGGAAGATAGTGGAACATGTTAACAGCTTTAAGTATCTGGGACAGGTGATTGAGGAGAAAGGAAGCTTGAATGAAGAGATCAAAGCTAGAATCAAAGGGCCTGCAGCCAGCTGGCACAGTGTGTCAGGTGTAGTGTACAACAGAAGAATGCCAAAGAAGCTGAAAAGTAAGGTGTACAAAAAAGTGATGTGACCAGTACTACCTGGGAAGTAAAGGCAGAGCAGATGAGGAAGCTAGAGGTGATGGAAATGAAGTGCTTGAGATGGGTTATAGGATGCATATGGTGGGACAGATGAAGAAATTAGGACATAAGAGCAGAAGCCAAAGCAGCTCCAATTGCAGAAATGATCAAAGAGAAAAGATTATGGTGGTTCGGGCATATCTGCTGAAAAGCAGAAGACAATCTAGTGAAGAAGATTTGGGATAGACAGGAAGAAAGTAAGAAGAAATTAAGGCATCCAGTAAAGAGGTGGATGGATTGTGTGAGAAAAGATCTGCGACAGTCAGGCATGAGCACTGAAGGAGGCAGGGGTGTGGCATTGAACTGAGAGAGCTGGAGACAGTCAACAGAACACCCTGACCCCATGTACACAATGGGGAAAAAGGTAGGTTAATGATGGTGATGATGATTTCTAGATTAAAAGAGAGGGCTTGTGTTGATATAGGGAACTCTACAGAGTGAAGACAAAATTACATTCCCATGTTGTCAAAGGTTATCTGGCACATAGACAATGGGCAAGATTCATGAATGTCTACTCTACACGCTACTATCATGTGTGCATCGCAATAGCAGGCCATTTTGTATTCATTAAATGTGTAGAGCTGCCAAACAAAAGGAAACAGTAGAGTATGCTAATGAAAGCATAATCAGCTGAATTACATATTAATTTGCCAGTTCAGTATGGTGGAGTCATTCAGGAAGCTATAAAGTAACCATGTAGAAATGTTGTAGCCTTTTGCCATGAACACCAAAAACTACTGGAATACAGCGTCATCACACTTAGAAAAAAATAGCAATGTTAGGTACGTACTGCTGCTGCTGTCTCACATGTGTATGTGCAACAGACTCAGATCTATGCTGCTGCTGCTAATAGTCCTCATCCAAGGAGAAGAAAGGTCTTCAGACCCAATTTAACATATCATAGACTGCCTGATATTGAAATAGTAGAGCAATACAGGGTTAATAGGAAACACTACAGGAACTTTGCAACCTCTGCTGCTCTTACCTCAGATTCAGGGGAAATTGAGGAGAACTTGTACCAGTGGAAACTAAGCTACATGAAGCATTAAGGATATTAGCTACTGGTACATTCCAGTGCAGGCAACCCAGGCAGTAATGATGACTCACACATATGGCACACCTCTTGCCGGTACACAAGGTTTCCTAGGAGTGATGTTCCACTAGGCCATCTGCTTGGTAATGCAGGTTATGCACTAGTACCATGGCTCATGGCACCCATCAGGAATGCATACACACCCACAGAAGAGGATACAATGATGCCCACACTCAAACTTGAAAAATCATAGAGCATGTGTTTGGCATGCTGAAGTAATTTTTCGACTGTCTAGACACATCAAGAAGTGTTTTGCAGTAAGGCCCAGGCACCTGTGCAGAACTTCTCACAGTCTGTCCCATGTTGCACAATATCATCTTGAGGAAACAACTGCAACAAGGACAGCAAGGGCCAGGACCACACATTCCTGGACAACAGGCAAGGACAGCTCTTCCCGCACATACAGACGAGGACTCTAAGGGAGAACCCCCAGCTACAGAGGTAGCAGCACACTAGGCATGCACAATATGCTCTTGACCTGGTGATGAGTCAAAGCACAGCACACACACACACTCACTACCTAAGACTCAAAGATCATTGCATACCCTCAGGAACTAAGAGGCAAATGATAGCACACATACACTCACCAATGAAGGAATGCAAATAGCAACCTAAAAGCATACAAATATTAAAAGTGATGCCATCCAATGTCCACATACATTACTCACCCATGTAATGTCTGTGTACAGACAGCATATGATGCATAACTGCAGTAATGTCAAGATAAGCGTGGAACCTGTAGGATACAAACAAATGTGTAAGAAGAAAAACTACCTGCATACTGTTCTCTCATACCTGTCCACTGTGTGTATCAGACATGTATGCAACCCTAAGTCAAACCCCGATGAATAAAGCCCATGGCAACGTCATCATCATTCTCACAGTGTGTGTGGGGGGGGGGTGCAGAAGACCAAGGATAACACCAAAGGTACGTGGATGCTAGCCCTCCTCCAACAGACATACCATCGCAGACACTGCTTAATCCAGTGTGTCACTCATCCTATCCAGTGAGTCACTCACAGTGACAAAGCAGTCATGCAATAGAAAATGATAACACTATATTATGAAGTAACCACACTAACATGGACAGCACATCAAGAGCTGCCTTATGTGCAGTATAGCAGCATTTAAATTTTACATTGCAAAATTCTTTTTTTCCATTGTTTATTGAAATACAGTCAAAATATGAACATGTAAGCAGTTTGTGCAAAGGACAAACATAACATTTGAAATGGTGCAGTGATTTGTAGAATTATCTCCTCCGAGTAACTAGAAGCATTGCTGTCAGTGTCGACCATCTGAAAAAGTGTGAATAGGTTGAGCATCACTCATGGCAAATCTTACTGCCACATTTCACACTTTCGTTGTTGTTTGACAAAATGCCTTCCACTTTTCTTACAAATGCCTCTGTGTGCTTACCATCATTCAAATACATTTGGTATGTTTGTTTTTGCTTGAGCAATAGTCATTAAACACGAGACTGGAATTTGGTACCAGTTCATACTTAGAGTTGCTGCTTGAGTTCTGCAGGCATGCCTGGTGTGGGTGATGATGGTGCTAAATTTAGATCACAAAAATAGGGTGTTGAGGAGTCCAGGATATTTGTGGCATTCCTTATGATGTGCTACAGCTGCAGGCTGCTGGATGGGAACTACACTGGGTCTCAATATGAGACTGAGGCTTGGAACAGAGTAACCAAGACTGTCTCCAGAGCAACTGGCATTCCATGCACTGGAGAAAAGTGTTGTCATCACTATAGTGGCCTGAAACAGTGCAAAAAAGACCTCCTTAACTGTTGGGAGGATGTTTAGGACTGCCGAACAGCTGTTTAAGTATATGGCCCTATCTGTATTAAATGATATAGAAAACAGTACCCAGTTTTGTACAGCTGCTAAGGACATTGCTGCAAACAGTGAGATGCACCAAGAGAGGTTAACTCACATCAGAGAGGCACAGGGTGCATTTGCATCAGGTCAAGATGAGCACTGACACAGGAAACCGATACAGGAGACAGTGACAACAGTTCTGAGGGTGAGAACTAATTTCTCACTGTTCTCAGGCTTGACATGGGTGTGTTGTTGTCACCTACCCTTGGTGTGGTGACAGTCCTAAATCAGCAAATTCTGGCTAAACTTCTACTTTTATATTGTGAAGAAGTGGATAGAGATGTTTCTCTTCTACTGCCTTCCTGCAAATTCCTCTGTTCTTTCTCCTGTGACTTCCCCTCTGCTTGGTTCTCCATTTCACCAGTTTCCTATGAAACCCTTTTTCAAACATTTAATCTAGTCAAAAATAGAAGCACACACAGCACACATAGCCATACATGGCTCATAAGAAAGTCTTCAATTATTTTGCCTCAACATTTGCATGTACATTGGCATCACACACCAATGCAGAGTGACAGGGAATGGCTGTTCATGTGCTATGGCAAATTGTAGTATTTGCCAGCACCCGCGGTAGTCTGGTTATCCTCGTGCGAATGTGCTTAAACATGCTGCACTATTGAAATACAGAGTAAAGGCAGAATAAAGGCAATACTTTGCAACAGTTACTCTCACAGTTCTATAACCACTGCATGTAACAAAGTGCATCTTCCTCTGTGGAGTGTTGACATAAATCGCTTGTCTGAAGATTGCTTTTTAGCCATAGCATTAAGGGAGCAACTCCAAATGTATGTCACAATATTTCTTACTGTGATAGTATACTTCTATGATATGTTATTGACATACAACTTAATTTTTACCCAGCAACAACCTCTCATGAACAGATTTTAATACCGTTGCAAAAAAAGCATTTGCAAACACATCCATGCCCATAAGGAAGAATTATTAAATCAGCCTTAACCAGCCTTATTTGTCATTATCAGACTTTGCCTGTCCTATAGGGACTTCATCCCCACAGCCGTTACTTACTGATACAGAGCATGACTGATTAATACTGAGGATACACCATGAAGATGTATATTTATGACATATAACACCACCCTTTCATATGTGTCTCTATATCTGTCTCTGTCTTCACCCCTTCTCTCTCACCCCTCTGTACTTTTGACTATTCATTACTCTGATGGATGTAAATGTCATGTTGTGGCATTTTCTGTCTGCCATTACTTTGCTGAAGAATAAAACTTACAGCTTTCATTGGCAAAATAAGGTATCACTGTCCCTTCAAAGGTGTGATTCTGATATGTATGTGTGAAGTAGGATTTTGTTGGTGAGGTCTAGAGAAGGTATCACTGTCCTTTCAAAGGTGTGATTCTGATATGTATGTGTGAAGTAGAATTTTCTTGGTGGGGTCTAGAGAAGGTATCACTGTCCCTTCAAAGGTGTGATTCTGATATGTATGTGTGAAGTAGGATTTTCTTGGTGGGGTCTAGAGAATGTATCACTGTCCCTTCAAAGGTGTGATTCTGATATGTATGTGTGAAGTAGGATTTTCTTGGTGGGGTCTAGAGAAGGTATCACTGCCCTTTCAAAGGTGTGATTCTGATATGTATGTGTGAAGTAGGATTTTCTTGGTGGGGTCTAGAGAAGGTATCACTGTCCCTTCAAAGGTGTGATTCTGATATGTATGTGTGAAGTAGGATTTTCTTGGTGGGGTCTAGAGAAGGTATCACTGTCCCTTCAAAGGTGTGATTCTGATATGTATGTGTGAAGTAGGATTTTCTTGGTGGGGTCTAGAGAAGGTATCACTGTCCTTTCAAAGGTGTGATTCTGATATGTATGTGTGAAGTAGGATTTTCTTGGTGGGGTCTAGAGAAGGTATCACTGTCCTTTCAAAGGTGTGATTCTGATATGTATGTGTGAAGTAGGATTTTCTTGGTGGGGTCTAGAGAAGGTATCACTGTCCTTTCAAAGGTGTGATTCTGATATGTATGTGTGAAGTAGAATTTTCTTGGTGGGGTCTAGAGAAGGTATCACTGTCCTTTCAAAGGTGTGATTCTGATATGTATGTGTGAAGTAGGATTTTCTTGGTGGGGTCTAGAGAAGGTATCACTGTCCTTTCAAAGGTGTGATTCTGATATGTATGTGTGAAGTAGGATTTTCTTGGTGGGGTCTAGAGAAGGTATCACTGTCCTTTCAAAGGTGTGATTCTGATATGTATGTGTGAAGTAGGATTTTCTTGGTGGGGTCTAGAGAAGGTATCACTGTCCCTTCAAAGGTGTGATTCTGATATGTATGTGTGAAGTAGGATTTTCTTGGTGGGGTCTAGAGAAGGTATCACTGTCCCTTCAAAGGTGTGATTCTGATATGTATGTGTGAAGTAGGATTTTCTTGGTGGGGTCTAGAGAAGGTATCACTGTCCTTTCAAAGGTGTGATTCTGATATGTATGTGTGAAGTAGGATTTTCTTGGTGGGGTCTAGAGAAGGTATCACTGTCCTTTCAAAGGTGTGATTCTGATATGTATGTGTGAAGTAGGATTTTCTTGGTGGGGTCTAGAGAAGGTATCACTGTCCTTTCAAAGGTGTGATTCTGATATGTATGTGTGAAGTAGGATTTTCTTGGTGGGGTCTAGAGAAGGTATCACTGTCCTTTCAAAGGTGTGATTCTGATATGTATGTGTGAAGTAGGATTTTCTTGGTGGGGTCTAGTGATAATGATCAAGTCTGTAAACTTAATTTTTCATCTTTTTTTAACACCTTTATTGAATTATCACTTGTGGAATACGTAAATTTACATTTATACAAAGGTAATACAACTGTTTTAACAAATTAACATTAACAAATATTATACTTCACATATAACTTAATTTTTCATCTTGACAACTGTTCGTATCCAGCATTAGAAGAAACTCATAATGCCATTTTTTTAAGTTTCTTTCCTGTGAATAAGTTGCCTATACGTCATGCTATGCCCCTTCTCTTTTATTAGTTTCGCTCAGCAGCTGCCTGAGATCTAGCAATGAGTGGCTGTAGTATGTCATGCTAAATGCATTTCAGGTGTTACTGCATAATGCAGTGAGTGTTTGCCTTATACCTCATTATACACCCATTTATTTTGTGATTTCCCTTGAAGCATGTCTCTTATGTAGAAGGTATAAATGATTATCTGTAGCTATTACATACGCAGTTTTTCCAGGTAACATATTTATAATAGGTATTTTTAAAGTCATGATGAAAAATGAATATAATAATCATATTCTGACACTCTTTGTAAAATCATTGGCATACTGGAGTTGAACCCGGCTTTTTCATTTAGCTGTGAGAGTTTACATCTAGTGCCAAAGAAAAAGTTAGGTTGACAGGTGTATTTCTTTCATCTAAGTACTTTCCAGAGTGCTGATGGCTGCACATCACCTCTAAGCCTGTTTGTGCTACAGAAGGCACACCAAATGTAGTGTTACATTGTTTCCTTCAGCAGAGAACTCTATTTGCTCACAATGTACCATCGCACAAATGGGGAAGGCAAGCACACTACATTTCTGATTTGAACTTTAGATCTAAGATTGAAAGGTATAACAAAACATGCACAGCATATGTATTCAACATGTGAAGATAAAACCAGTCTATGGTAATAGTAATCAGAATCACAACATTTCCTCTATGATATTTATTTGTACAAAGTTTGCTAGGGAGCACCACTGAATACCACTAAACACTGGTACTTCACAGTCCGAGTTCAATACATCAGAGTCTGCACACGCACGCGCTAATACTTTGCCAACATCTGCACAAATACGTTTTTCACCATTGCAAAAGTGATTTTTTTTCACACACAATCCATCCACCTCTTTACTGGATGCCTTAATTTCTTCTTACTTTCTTCCTGTCTATCCCAAATCTTCTTCACCAAATTGTCTTCTGCTTTTCAGCAGATATGCCCGAACCACCATAATCTTTTCTCTTTGATCATTTCTGCAATTGGAGCTGCTTTGGCTTCTGCTCTTATGTCCTAATTTCTTCATCTGTCCCACCATATGCATCCTATAACCCATCTCAAGCACTTCATTTCCATCACCTCTAGCTTCCTCATCTGCTCTGCCTTTACTTCCCAGGTAGTACTGGTCACATCACTTTTTTGTACACCTTACTTTTCAGCTTCTTTGGCATTCTTCTGTTGTACACTACACCTGACACACTGTGCCAGCTGGCTGCAGGCCCTTTGATTCTAGCTTTGATCTCTTCATTCAAGCTTCCTTTCTCCTCAATCACCTGTCCCAGATACTTAAAGCTGTTAACATGTTCCACTATCTTCCCTTCTAACTCAGTTCTCAGCTTCTTCTGATTTCCCCAGATTGATACCATTACAACTGTCTTATCTGTACTCAGTTTCATCCCCTTTGCATTTCATTCCCATATCCTTTGCTGAGGTTCTTGTTCAGAGTTTGCTTATAATGCCACATCATCTACATATAGCAACTTTGTTGATCTTTCCCTTCCAACCTGTTTGCTACAGTGTACTCAGGCAATCAGGGATTGAAATCAGCCTGATGTGCCCCATCACACTTTTGATTTTGGAAAACATAGAAGATTTTTTTTATTTTATTTTATGAATCTTCTAACAGGGTGACTCTGCTAGATACAAGTGTCAGTTTTCAGAGGTGACTCTGGAGCACAGTCTGGTTAAATGACTTGCTCATAGTTACACAGTAGTTGAAGAGATGTGGAAAGAATCAAACCCTGTACCTTGGATAAAGGAGGTTTAATCATCTGCACTAACTGCCAGACTGACAACTGCCTACCAGTCTTCTGACACACACAGTCAGTGTGAGATATTAGCAGATCCCTATCCCGGAGGACTGAAGTCAGTCACCTCCCATCAGGCATTCCACAACAGAAGCAAACAGTCACACTTTCCCACTTGTGAGTCCTGATGAGTAGTTGGGGAACTTTACCATTTTGTAGGCTGCAGCATCACCTTTCAATAATCACAGTATTAGCCTTACCTTCTCCAAAGGAGTTCACAATGAAATCTGTGGCAGATAAACAATAACTTTAGCTGTTCCTTAGAGACTAAACCTGAAATAAGTGAATTACTCTAATTGGTGAGACTGCTGTCCTTCCGCAAAATGCTTGTCTCATGCAAAAGCAGGAATTGCTTATAAGAAGAGAGAGAGAGAGAGAGAGAGAGAGAGAGAGAGAAAATGAGCTGGATCTAAACAACTGAATTCAGTGCTTACGGATCACAGTAACAGGAGAATGGATTGGCTAACCGCTGAACTCAATGCCTAGGGATCACAGTAACAGGAGAATGGATTGGCTAACCATGCCTGTTACTATGTGTTTGGTGAGAAGGAAAAACTTCATGTTAATGTAACGTCTGATGTCCTACTTCAAGCTTCATATTCCCAATCATTTGAAATGGAAAATTTAGGGTAATGAAAACTGTTAGTATAATGAATGTATAACTGAAACCGATTTGATTTTTTATTTCTTCTTAGATGATGGGGTAATGCCTAGCTGCCTCCTTTCAGGGAGACCTGAGGTAGTATTTATACTCCTACAGAAAATTTGCCCAGAGCATCAGAAATTTCCTGCTCTTCTCAGTAGGTGCCATGGGATCCGTTACATCGACCTGAGATACCAACAAGTCAAGCAGATGGGACTTTAGTTTAGTGTCTCACCTGAAGACTGACATACTCTGCAGTGTCTGGTTAATAAAAAAAATGTTCTAATGTCCTAAGAATATACGTCTAGGTTGTTCAATTTCTAAGATATGGCAATTAAAAAATAAGTATTGCTACTGGATGATATTACTTTTTTACAGGGAAATTGTGTAATGTACTCATATGAAATGCAGTAAACTGTGTGGTTTATTGACCTCTTCATTCTGGACAGTTGAGTCTGCACTACAGCACTGACATTTACAAGTGATATACAACCTTGACACACAGAAGTCATTTTTTATCCCTCCTTCACTGGAACATTAAGTATTCTTGGTACTGACAGTCCACATTGACCATGTATGAGCACATACCATCGCTAATATCAGTAGTATTCATTAAGGTTTGCATACCATCAGTATAAGCTGGTGATTCATGAATGATCTATTATCCAGCCTGTCTTTCACAGCTGGGTGTGTCTCATATACACAAGACAGGTAGGTACATGTCACTTTCAGTTCTGTAGTATAAATTAATGACAGCAGCATAGCTCTCATAAGGCAGCAGTATGTATATATTATTGATCATAACATTGGCCTTACTGCATCATATCAATAAATATGGATTTGCACAAAACTTTCAACATCACAATATCTTCTCTGACAGAGAATGAGATGCTAATTCTATCTACACTGCATTGTCAGAGTGTAAAGTCAGATTTCTACAGTGGCACTTGCATTAAGTACTGTGCCCTCTAGATTGTATCATTAAAGAGGAAGGGTATTCTAATATCACAGCAGTCAACTTGTGTGTGGGGAGTTGTGCAAATATGAGCTTAACTACTTCTGTCCACAATACAGTAGTAGCATGGAGTTAATTTTAGATACAAACTCAAACGGCTTCAGGTACACTGAGGTGCCCAAAAACACACAACAGCAAAAGTAAATTAAGGCACCAAAGTTACACACTGGAAATCAGTCACAGTACTTTATTGCAGAAAACAAACGGTAAGTGCTTTCACAACTTGATGTTGCTTCATCAGACCACATCACTACAACTGATGCTGGGTTAAATACTAAGACAATTAGTATGACATCACAATTTAAAGAAATATTTCCCCACAAACATAAAAACATATACCAATATCTATAAGAAAAATTACATAAAAGATATAGAAAAGTATATATATATACAATAAAAGGGATATTTTAAATATTTTAAATAAAAGGGATATTTTAAATATTTAAAAAAGGGAGATGTCATCCCTGATGGTTATTGGTAATAATCATTAAAATGTATATATATATATATATATATATATATATATATATATATATACATATACATATACACACACATCTTGTGCACATATGTCCATAGTAACACAATAAAAAATTCATACTTAGTGTTTAAGGAGCCTTGCCTTAAGGTAAGGAACTAATGAGGTACAACCATTTAAACCAGGATACCTATCTGCTTGTAACTTGGTGATCCATTGTTGTTCTAATTCTTCTGTGTGGTTTTCTATATCACCACCTCTATTTGTCCTTACTATCTGTTGTAGAATTAAAAATTTAAAACAATGACTACTGTCCGTATTCAGGACATGATTAGCTAGAGCATTTGATTGCTTCTGGTTCCGTATGTCCCTTATATGTTCTAACATTCTTTCTTTAAAGCTCCTATTTGTTTTGCCTACATAATAGGCATGGCATACTTGGCAAAAACAAAAATAAACAACATTGGCACTTTTACAATCATAATAGTTCTTCGTATAAAGTTTAAAACATTTCACAGGCTGGATGTACTCATTTTTAGTGTAGACATGCTGACAAGCAGCACAATTCCTGCACGGAAAAGTGCCCTGTCTATTTGGGAAATTCTTTCTAAACGACTGATGTTCTCTGTTACAGAGCTGCTGCTTTAAAGACAAATTATTTCTAAAACTGAAGTTTGGGGTGTCACCAACTATGGAAACTAGACCTGGTATTTCATGTAGTAAGTGCCAATTTTTTTTAATAATTTCTGTATACTTATTGATGTCACTTGCAAATCTAAAAACTATTCTAAACTTATTTCTACAATATTTGTATCATAAGATATACTTGTATCAGCACCATAAGAGCTCATGTATGGTTTACATCTCGTAGATCTCAATTTCCATGCATCTGCTATCACTCTAGTAATTTCTGAGCTAGAATAGCCTCTTGTTTGAAATTCATCTTGTAATTTATTTAAAGCAACTACTGCCTCTTCATCATTATTATGTAGGCGTAGAGTTCGATAGACTTGTCCTTTAAGGACATTTCTAGGTATGTGTCTCGGGTGCATGCTTGACCTGTGAAGACAGGCATTGGTTCTTGTGGGTTTGTGATAGACACTAGTTCTTATCTGCTTTAAATCAGTATGGGTGACACTCACATCCAAAAAAATCAACACATTTATCAGAAAAAGTATAGGTAAACTTCAAAAAGTCTGTAGTACTATGCAAGTAATCAATGAAATTACTGATATTTCCACCATGCCCTTTCCACAAGACAAAAACATCATCCATGAAACGTACGTACCAGAGGATATAGCCATAAAATGGATTAACATCTGACAAAACATATTGTTGGTCTGATGAAGCAACATCAAGTTGTGAAAGCGCTTACCGTTTGTTTTCTGCAATAAAGTACTGTGACTTATTTCCAGTGTGCAACTTTGGTGCCTTAATTTACTTTTGCTGTTGTGTGTTTTTGGGCACCTCAGTGTACCTGAAGCCATTTGAGTTTGTATCTTCGGTTCTACTATCACAGCAGTCGACGTGTGTGTGTGTGTGTGTGTGTGTGTGTGTGTGTGTGTGTGTGTGTACGTGTGGTGTGTATATGTGGTGTTTGTGTGTTTTTGTGTGAGAACACGTGTATGTATGCATATGGAGTTGTGTAAATATGACCATAGCTACTACTGTCCACAGTATAGTAATAACTTGGAGTTAATTTTACATTGCATCATGAGTCCACATTAATTTCAGACCCTTCTCCCAACATTATCAGCTCTGTAGCACCACATTGATGTGCACTCTCACACTATGAAAGTCAGACTTATGTGATGGTGCTTGCATTAAGTACTGTGCCATCTAGACTGCATAACTAGATAGGTAAGGGGTTCTATTCTCACAGCATTCATCTTGTGGGTGTGTGTATGGAGTTGAGTAAATATGACCTTATCTACTTCTGTCCACATTACAATAGTATAGTAAAAACACTCAAAGGTAAATCCACAAAAAACACAAAAGTCCTTCACGATAGGGAAACACTAGAAGGAAATTGTAATATCCTTTATTACAGCTTCTGGTACCTCAGCCCAAGGTGAAAGGCCAAGATACCAGAAGCTGTAATAAAGTATATTACAATTTCTTTCTTGTGTTTCCCTATCGTGAAGGACTTTTGTGCCACATTACAATAGTAGCCTGGTGCTAATTTTACACTGCAGGGTGAGTCTACCTCAGTGTCAAACGCCTCCCATAACATTATCTTCTCTGCAACACCACACTTATTTCATCCTGTATGAAATGCACTCTCACACTATGAAAGCCAGATTTCTGCAGTGGTGCTTGTGTTAAGTATTGTGTCTTAATTACGTCACTAGATAGGTAGAGAATTCTTTTCCCACAACAATCAACTTGTCTGTGTGATGGTGGGTTCATTGCATCACTGAAGGATTAATTCAACAGGTGTGCTCATTTGACTCATCCCTCTTGAGAAACATTTACATGGTAAAATCAATCTCACATCCCCTTTTCAGTCTGTCCCCAAATGCATAGTGTCTGCAACACGTTGATGATGTGTCATAATTTCAGTAATGCACACTCACACCACTAAAGTCAGACCTCTCCTGTGCTGTGTGCATGTAGTACATTGGTTTGTAGATTGTGTTAGTCGATAGGTAGGGGGTTCAAATACAGTAGTGATACTTTCCAGATTGTGTGTGTGTGTGTGTGTCTAAATGCAAATAAATGCCGGAGTATCTTACACGTCTTAGTATTCACTATATTTAGAATTGCACATAGCTGTAGAAGTCATTGCTGCACACACATTTCCTTTGCATGACACAGCTTATGTCATCCTCTCAAAGATGCAATATCGCTCACATTCAATTATACTTTTCCTGTGGTGCATGCATATAATGCACTTATTTGTAGATTGTGCCAGTACATAGGTAGCGAGTTTGAATACAGGAATGACTGTCATTAGTGACTGTGTGTTTCTTCCTCTTACTATGCAGAACAGGCTGAATATACATATATGATGTATATCTATATAGTGTGTTTGTGCTATGCAACCATTTTTAGTGGAAACATGAAGGTAATACACAATAGCAGTGTCATACATTGAAATGTGCAGTATCACAGTCATCACATAAATCTGTATTCATGTTTCAGCAAACCTTCATTAGCCTGTAATATTAGCTATATATTTAAAATTCCACTGTCACTGCTTGCAGTCACCGTACATGCTGTTAGCAATGTTGTCACCCATATGTGCTATGTTCATGTGTAGATTTTTCTGTTATAAGAGTTTATTCTACATTTCTTTTGAAAAGGCTGCATTGAAGACTTATGCTGTCATTTGAATAGATTGTCGTTTCATCACAACTGTAGTGAGATACCTCCTCATGACTGAGAACATGAGACAATGTAATGCATGTTGTTGCCTAAGTAAGGCTTTTGTTCCAATATAGGATTATATCCACAATGAACATAATTGTTGCTTTATCATCACAGTGACAACAGCAGGGGGCTACATGTGTTTTGTGATATACCTAGTGTCAGGCAATGTTATCTAACAAACTGCAAGAATCTTTCTAAGTAATTATAGGGACACATATTCATTGATTTGTATATATAATGTAATGCTTTCACCTAATGACAAATATTACAACTGGCAATGCACTTATACCATGGCAAATACCTTGATCCCACTGTAGTGTTTATTTTATCAACTGTTAGGCAAGTGTTCAAAGCCAGCACTGAGTGACTGTAAGCATTTGTTTCCTTAACTCTTCTGCAGGAAAGACAGCCACTCCAATTATACTTTGTATGTATAGAGTGGCTTAGGCCTCCCCCATCAATTTTAACAAATAAAATTTATGGGAGATAAAGTGCAGCTGATTTTATGACTTCACATAGGTGGAATTGAGCAGGTGTGATAACTGTTCCACTCTGGTGAATGTGATTAATAACTGTCTTGTTATTTGGAGGAGTTGTATAGCTTGATGTTCAGTTCTAACATAGAAATTCATATTATGTGAATGTTTTGATGTCAAACACCAACCATTACATCACTCAGTCTTATCCCTTGATATGTTACAAGAACACATGTGAATGTAGCTTTAGACTTCCTGCAAGAGCACATTTGTTATGCCAATGTAATGGTGAGAGTGCTACCTTGGCACATACACTGAGTACTGTGGTGCACACAAGTGTGCTCCAATTCTTGGGTGGTATGTGTACAAACATACAGAGAAACTGTCCTTGACCACTGAACATTGATATAGGACTGATAACAACTGTGTGCACATGAGCATACTCATTTAATTGCTTTTCAGTCTGACATGCTGATATGAAATTCATTATCAGGGAGCCTTTCCTAATTCATACATTATTACAATACACAGCTTTTTGGAATATTGCATCACGGTGTGGGTTTTGCATATCTTCTTATCTGTTAGCAGAATAACTGTGTCAGGCAGAAGTGCCTTATGCAAGAGTATTACACATCACACTCTACACCTACATTTGTAACACTACATACACCTACATATGGGATGCGTAACTATTAGAATATTGAAGGTGCCTAATTCCCTTCAAAGGTGATCCTCCTTGTATGTGTGTTAGACCTATTTCTGTGGTGTACACAGTTAATAAGCAGGTCAGTGTTGATGCTGATGGCATGGGTTTGAGTTTTGCAAAAGGAGATTGTGGCTTCTGAAGCCATTCCTATTTTCCAGTATGTTATACTGATGAAATGCATGCTATGCAAATATCCCATTATGTATGTACTGTCTGTCTTTGCAAATTGTCATCTCAACTCAGCACGTCAATGACATTCATTCATATGTCTTGTAATTCCCCTCTGTTACAATGTGAATTTGAGCAACTGTTACATCATATATTATCATGTCTGCTTTCATTTACCTACATTTGGTCAGGAACTGTCACTTCCATTAATTATTCTGACATACGTATTGCAAGATTTTATTATTACAAATTTGTCTTTGTGATTTTGGCACCTTCACATCAATTATTGTAATAGAATTTGAACATTTGCCCTCCCCTCTTTTTAAACTGTTTCTGTATACATTTCTTTGATTTCTGTCCAATTTGTCCTCAGTACACTTTTCCTGTCTGGTAACCCATGTATTGCAGTTGCCCTTTCTGTATTCATATGTTTCATTTATGTGCACAGTACACTCAGTACACTTTCACTGCCTGTGTACAGCATGCATTATTTGCCTTATGCAGCACTCTGTGCTGTCCGTGCGAGCACACTTGACAGGTTTAGCCCATAGACAAGTCTGTTTATTTACTGTGTGAGCTTATGCTGCTCAACACGGCTTCCTGGCCAACAACTCTGTTGCCGGCCATGGAAACGTGCTTGTATTGTGTTAGATTGATGAGCAGATTGCATATATGATTAGTGCTGCGGTTCATTGCACTAACACATAAACATGGTGTAAGCTTTGCACAAGGACTACATGACTGTTCATGAATCCCAGGGTATATTTTATTGATTTAATTTACACGATTATTTGCGAGTGGCTGTATGGAAATTGGGAATTTCACATCAGGCCTAAGGCTCTATGAATACTAAGACAGACTAGACATTGTTATTATCTACAGTAAGAATATCAAATGCTCATTTTCAGTGAGAAAGATTGGTTATCATACAAGAAGCCCCCTCCCAAAAAAAAAAAAAAAAAAAAAAAGATACTGTATAAGACATCAGACTGCCAATTTTTCCAATAAGGGAGTAGAGTTAAGGATGTAGCTAGGCATATGCCATGTACATTAGAATGTACCATTAAATATGTACATTCATAAATGTGTGTGTTTGTGCATTTAGTTTTTGCAATGCAATGTGCTAGAATTAAAAACAATAATAAAAAGCAAACCCTGGTATATTTTCCATGATTGCACTTTATTAAATTATACATTTTGGTTAAAGTCATTTTTCAGAATGCCTGTTAGGCTCATTTTTCCTTTGCTATAAGCCTATCAAATTTAGATGTTTGTTTATTGTCATTACTGAGAAGGAATGCTGTCCACAAACATGAAATATCCAGAGTTGGGGTGGGTTCTACACTTTGAATAATATAGAAATCCTCTTGAAATGGTATAATTTAGAAGTTTATGATGTGCATTACTGACAGACATATTTGGAGAGTGTATTTTCCATTAATTACATGAAGGGGCTGATGCCCCCATAACCCTATAGAAGTTGCAAAGCAGTGGTAAAGGGGGACACCAACCCTCCCAAGTGAAAACAAAGAAAGTAGTTTGTCATTCTGCTTCACTGAGATAAAGGTTCCTGAAGGAGAAGCACTTAGTGCTGGAACTTCACGCCTACCTCTCTACTGTACATATTTTCGCAGAATGTCCAGATTTTGCCTTATATTTTTAGCCTGTTCTGCATAAAATTTGTGGTTTTCATGCAAACCACTGGGGACTGAAGTCACTAACTAATGATAAACACCTGAGTTTCAGACTTCATATCCTTCATGAATGCATGCTCACACAAAATCTGCTGTTTGAGCAACTTTCTGATTTGATATGAGTAATTAAATCTGTCCCTATTTTTGTGCCTTCACATTAAATCTGTCCCTATTTTTGTGCCTTCACCCCCCCCCCCCCCCCATTATATGTGGCTTTATCCAGATTTTTTGCTTTAAGGAGTTTTGAAGTATGGCTGGAAGTCACACAGTTTACGGAACTTATTTTCAAAACAATTGAATGGGTAGTAGGTGCAATCAAATTATGCCCGCTTGAGTGTTTGAAGGACACATTCCAGATGGCATAGAGTTAAAAAACATCCCACCTGTGCCCGCCCCTGACTGCAAACAATAGAGTGTGTCTGAGAGTTTACTGGAACTCCTGTGTCCTAACTAGCATATGATTACCATTACTGAAAATGACCTAGCAGAAAACAAACTGAGATATAGGTGTAGGTCACTAAGGCAACAAATACTTAAATGTTTTTCTCCTGAACTGCATTATCATCATGTCTATTCTTATTTTAGGATTACCACCCGTCCCACATAAGAACAGGACTTCACTTTTTTGCCAGAATAAAAGCTTATTCTTGTAGTATTTGAGTTGCTTATTCTGTTTCTTATAAAATTTAGGTGTTTCACATACAAAATAACTATTTTACGCAACTATTAAAGAAAATAAAGGAGATATTTGTGTCCTAAAATCTCAGGACATTTACCATTTTTTTTGCAGGACACAAACTGCCAAAAGAGGGACTGTCCCTCGTCTTTTGGCAGCCATATTTCTCGTTTGCGCGCCTTTTTTATACTGAGTTTACAGCTGTGTGTATTTTTCAAGGTGATAGTTTCTGGTTTATTTTGTGTTTCATTTTTAAACACTACGGATGAGAAGGCAGAGCAGAAAATAAGTTTTTCCCGTTCTTGCTAATTGAAATTTGGTGTTACTTTGAAAGGGATTTTCAGAGCCAAGATTCACACCACCGGATGGCAATCCCAGCTGCAGTATATGTGTTTTGTCTACAGTTTAGTAATGCTGCAAGCTAAAGTAAACCCGCATTTTGCGGAATAATATGCATCCCAGTTGAAATGGGGTGCGTAGGTTTGGGAACTTCCCTGACAGTTGGTAATGAGGAGTCGCAGGATTAGACGTTTCTTTTATGACCGGTGGCAGTAAGGGTACGTAAAGTAGTAAAAGTTCATCATCAGGGGTAGCTGAGTAGGTCATATTTTCATAGTTTAAGTCTAAACAAAACCATAAATGATGAGAGAGACAGGCTCAAAATGAAGACGGATTTCACTTACTGCTTTTATTAACTTAGTCAATAGAACGACAGGTTTACTATTACCTTACATTTTGAGAGCTATGAAATCTACAACTGAAACGTCTGTCATTATTTAGAGAGTTCAGTCCTTGGTGATTCGCCAGAAAATCACAAAGTTTGAGGACCGTCGAAAATCTGGACAGTTTAAGAAAAGCAGACTCTTTATATTTGTTTATTGGATGTTCCCCTGAAGAGATGATATTCTGTAAACTTTGATAGAAAAGTGTAAATTTTAGTGTTTTTGATAGTAGTTTGTTGTGAGTAGGGTTACTCTTTGGGCAGTTGTGTCCTGCAGAAAAATTGTAAAAATGGCAAACGTCCTGAGATTTTAGGGCACAATTATTTCCTATATTTTATGTAATAGTTGCATAAAACAGTTATTCTGTGCCTGAAACACCTAAATGTTATAAGAAACAGAGTAAGCAACTAAAATGCTACAAGAATAAGCTTTTATTTAGGCAAAAACGTGAAGTTCAGTCTTTTGTACTGGCCGTGGGTATGTTTCGGCCTGCAAAATCTGACATTTGTACCAAAAATGTCCCACTTTGGACATTTGAAAAGGTGGCAACCTTGGTTGTGAGAGATGGGGAATGTCAATGCATTTTAAAAATGCTTTAATATACATTTCTCCCTACTGTAAGCAGTTTTGAGGTACAAAGCATGAGACTAGTGTTGCATTAATAAGCTAACAGGAAAGGAAAAGATCAACCCTTTTCAAGAGAATTGAAAACATGGTCCACTGCATTCTTTGTGGTAACTGGTGGGAGGAACTGGTCTTTTCTGGAAACCAGGACATAAGTATTCAGAGAGTCCTTGTTGGTTTATGTGGAATTGAGAGTTTGATATTGGGTCTTTGGTTAAGTCCTTATTCAAGGGTAAATGTATTTCTTCCTTATTCCGTTAAGTCTGATTTAATCACCTGTTTTGACTGTTGTCATGGCCGGCCTTAGGCATAGGCCAACTAGGCGGCTGTCTAGGGCGCCGCTCTAGCAGGGGCGCTTTTTCAGTATTTATTTAATGTAGGTAGACCAGGATGGGGGCACTGGGTGGTGTGGTGGGGTGCGCTGTGGAGCCCTTTTGCCTAGGGCACCAGTTGACCTAAGGCCACTCCTGACTGTTGTCATAATGCTGGGAGGAGGGCGGTATTTCACTCAGTACTGACCAAACCCATTTTAAGCATACATTTGAATCACTAGGATGCCTGTGTACTAAACAAAATATAAGCATTGTGTGTTAATTCAACTGCATTTTGCACTTCTCTCATGTTTGATTATTCTGTGTTTTGCTTATTTCTCGTGATACAGCATGTGAACAATGGTATTTTAAACAACCCCCTCAATAGTCTTGCATTTCTTAAGCTTAAATGTCGTTTGGCAGAAAAAAAAAATTCTTTTATTCACTTCAGAGTACTGTGTTTTTAGTTGGTGCATGGTATCCCTTTATGATCACAAAGTGATGAACAAGATTAAATTGAGTTTCTGATTTATTTGCTTATTTACAGTTGTTGACTTGAACCTTTCAATTGTGGAAAACATTTTTTGAGTCCCTGGGCTTACAACATATTTAAAATGCATGGTGAGATGCAGAGAAATTTGTACAAATAGAGGTACTGATTACATTTCAGTGTCCACACACAATTAATCAAAATAGTTAATCTGGAATCAGTAAAACATTAGGGGGATATTAGCCCCAGTCTAAGTGGTGTTGGCAAGCAAGAGTCCAAGGGGGGAATTGTGTTACAGTCCTTAGGTGAGCAGTAATATCTGTACCATGTTTACCTGCCTTGTTGCATTTGCCAAATAGGCATTTTTTTCTAGTTTGAATTTTACATTTATTACTGTGTGTATGATTATATTTTGAAGTGCATTATAGTGTAAAATATTTAGTTTGCTTGCTAACTGTTGTGCAGGATAATACAATGACATAAAATTGTTAGAAGTTTATAGGGTAGCTTTTAAAGGGATCCATCTGTCAAAAGTGTTGTGTGCTGCTTTGCAATTCCACTTCTAAATGTTTTTCTATTGTTGTTATAAATTGTGTTTTAGATTTGAGTTGAGGTGATTGGCTTATTGGAGCTCAAAAATGTTTTTGTTTTAATTTTTTTTATTGGGGGAAATGTTATGGGCAGTTGAAAATTCTTTAAAATAAGCTTTATACGTGTGTGAAAATTCTTTAAAATAAGCTTAATACGTGTGTGCATGTATACATTTTGTCATACTTTCTGTGAGAAGTCTATGTCCTCCCGGTCTCCGTGAGGGTTTTAGGTTCTGTAGTTTCCTCTGACACTTCAGAAGTATGCTGAAGGTGAATTGGCATTCTTCTGATTTGGTTCCTGGTATGTCTGCACTATGGGAGTGACTGTGTCTGCATTCTAATGGAGTGGCACAAGGGCATTATCAGTGTTTGTTTTTTCCCTCTCTGCATATGTTTGTCCTTGCATAGTGACTTTCATATGAACATGCACACATACGCATGTTTATTTTATTTTATTGACCTTTGATTACTGGGAAAATCCAACTGGGTAGAAGCCCATTTTCAGTGGAGGCCTGGAGAGGAAACTCCAAATTATTGCAAAACATTTTAAGAAGAATTTTATAGTCTTCAAAAGTAAAGCAAAAACCTTTGCAGTTTGCATAATTATAAGAAATTAGACATCATATAAACATTGGTTAAGATCGATACAAGGTATATGACAATCATTTAATATTTAGAGAAACTTTTTAGGCAGTTTGTAGAGAAATTAAAGGTATATTAGTCTAATATGAATAGGAATTGCAATATGAAATGAGGGGCAAAAAGAGGTTATGGTATATTTAGAGAGAAAGTCAGGGAAGAGAATTTGATAGCAATAATAATGTAAGTGAAGAAGGGAGAGTAAGTAGGGATAAGGAATGAAAAGGTATTCGTTCACATTTAGGGATATAGTTTATTCTGGTTTCTGAGAAAGAACAAAACCATATTTTGGCCAGGAAGTCTTTCCAAGTAGTTTTGAAAGATGGGAGAGAGGGTGTAGACCTGATTGGATATAGGTGAGGAGTTGCAGGCCTTAGCAAACTTGTACGAATACAATGTCCACGAGGTTTGTTGGGTACAGTTTTTTGTCACTGGTTCGCAAAGACCACCTGGGATCCAATTTTTAGTGCTGGACAGGTAGATGGATGCTGGATGATTTTATAGGTGGTAAGAATCTGTGCATATGTTAGTTGAGGTGGCAGTTCTAACCAGTTCAGACTTTTTACTGCTGTACAGCAGTGGGTTCTGAAATGGGCATGTGCTGCAAATTTAGCAACTTTAATAGCATTGTTCAAGTTTTAATTTTTGTGAAGCCTGGAGGTTACTAAGGATGGGAGTGCCATGTATGAGTGTGTGTGTGTGTGTGTGTGTGTGTGTGTGTGTGTGTGTGTGGGAGTAAGTATTGGCAAGTGTAGTTTTAGTTGCATCGATGAGAACGTTTTTGCCTCTGTAAAGCATCCCTAGTTATTGATTTTGAGTTTTTCTTATGCAATTTTGTATATGCAGGTCGAATGTAAGATTATCATCCACTATCACCCCTAATAATTTGCTACAAGTGACTTCAGTGGTTGTATTATCAAGAGAGAGGACTTTAAATTTTTTGTTTTCACGAGAGAAGGATTTGGTGGGGGGGGGGGTAGTAGTTTGGTCTTTTGTTTAGTTAAGCATGAGGTGCAAATAGCCATGTTTCAGTGGCTTTTAAGGCTTCCTGAGTAATTTCTTAGAGGTGTACGATGTCAGATGTGCAAATGAGTGGAATCTTTTGTGTATTGTATTAGTGTGGCCTGCTTTGTGGAAGTATAGATGGTGTTGCTGAAAATGGTAAAGTAGAGTGGACCAAGGATAGAGCCTTGTAGTACAGCAGTGGTAACTGGGAGGCAAGGAGAGAGTGTGCCATTTTACTAACTGATACCTCTTGGAGAAGTAGTTTTTTGAACCAAAGAAGGGTGGACTGAGAGAGACCTAGTGAGGACATTTGAAGAAGTTTGCTGTGAACAAACTGTCGAAGATGTGATGATATGAGCTATTGCCAGCTATGCTAGGAAAAGTAGGGCAGGTGGATCATTTCCTGCATCGGACAAGTATGGATCCTAGATATGTTTTCCCACGTTATAAAAAGTCATTTTTTACATAGTTCGGGAATAAACACCAGTAATAGTGCCTATGAAACAGAATTTGTGAAGACAAACCTTTATGAGAGGGGCTATAAATCAAAAGATTAATAAAGGTTAAATTGGATGTTCAGCAACAGAGGACACAAAAAGGGAAGTCATATTTTCATAGGAGTACTGTGATAGATGAAATAGTAATGGACTTTAATAGGATGACATCGACTGGAGTGAGATGTCTACTTATAGTTAGGATATGAAACATTTGTGATAGTATTAAGAACAATTGGAAGATAACTGACAGCGTATGAATCCATTAGACGTATAGTAAGTGACCATCTGAAATTCTGTTTTTGTATGCAAAAATAGTTTTATTGAAAAAGGAGTCTCGACCAGAAGGCAATGTGGGAGACGCAAACCTTGTCCTCATATCAGTACTTGCAATTATTTTCAATATCCAAGTACAAATGAGGTGTATAAACTGTGGATTTGGTTACTGCAATACAAAAAATGTAGTTTATATTGCAGCATGCAGAGAATGTCTGTGCTTTTATGTTGGGAAGACTAACTGCCACTTTAGGATTAGAATTTTAGCACATTTAAGAGAGATTAAAAATAAAGTTAATACCAACACTTTAAGACTTACAATTCAATTTCTGGGTCACACCTTTTATTTCATGGTTTTAGAAATTATTTAATGAGAGCCCAAGAAGGGGGGATCTAAAGGATATTACATAGCTACAAGAGACCAAGTGGATTTGAATACATTTTTCAAGTATTTTGGTGAGGGGAGATAGAATTGCTGTATGTCTAAAATTAATAGTGTCTGTTGAATTTCCTCCTATCTGCAGAGGGGTAATGTGTGACTTTTTCCAGAGAGAGAGAGAACTCTGGATTGACCTATTTAAAAGGATTAAGACAGGATAGGCGATGCTACTGGCTGCTAGTTTGATGTATTTGCTTGGAAGTTCAGTTGAAGAAGAGCATGGTTTGAGTAGTTTCACACAGGATGTGGGCACAGGTTTGAAAGTGAAAGTGGATGTGGTGATATGTGGCTGTTGGGAAGGGATTAGGTGTTGAGGAATCCTTGGTTAGTTACAGATGCTATACTGTTTATAAAATAAGAGTTGAACTGTATTGCACTTTCAAGTGGTGAGTTATCAGGGAGAGGGATTTTGGTTGAATTTTTGGCCGGCATGTTAAAGATTTTTTTAATGTATATCTGAAAATTTATAGGGTTGCATTTAATGTTCTGAAAGTCGTTGTAGTCTTTTTTTTTTTTTCTTTCCTTCATTTATTTGTTTTTAGTATGATTGTGAAGCATTCTAAAGTTTTCAAGATATTGATATCTTTTTGCCATTTGTTCCATGCTTTTTCTCCACCGTGTATTATTTTTTTATTCAGCATTTGAAATAAGTTTGAAAGAAAGCTATCTTGTCCTGTCCATGCAATGACCCTACTTAACAACTTTCACTTTTTATAAAGTTGGTCTGTCTATGACCTGAATTAATATACTTTCCCTCTTTTAAAACTTTGTATCCTATTCTCTCACTTTCTCTGCTGTAACAATTTCCTTTGCTCCCTAAGCTTCCTAACTTGTTGACTGTTCATTGGCCTTTACACAATGTTTTAATCTCCTGTTTGTATCACCGCTCTTAAAGGACCTACTGTTCCTATTGGTTTTGGCTATCCTGTTGAAATCTGTTGCTGTCTATATTTATGTATTGTACAGTTTTAGTATATATGTTTCCTCTGTCACTATCGTACCTTGTACTGTGTATGCTTAGTTTTGATTAGGTTGCTCATAGTAATTTAACTTTGGTCATTTTAATTACTCTTTGTATTCTTCTATTATTTGTATCATGTTTGGAGCTTTTCTCCTCAGGTCTTGGCTGAAAAGGGGCTTTTTGCCCAGTCGGACTAACCCAGTTAACAAATGTCAAATTAGATAATGCTGTAGTAATTAACATTTCTTGGTTAAACTTGGAAAGGCTACGTGTTTTATAAATATGCTGTTTAACTGGATACATGAGAATGCTAGCCATATAGACTGGGAGATAAATACTGAGAGAGTCTGATATTTTACCTGTGGTGGAATATTTGCTAGGGTCTGATACTAGGATCCAGTGTAATAGAGAATTTTATGTCTTGCTGTAATGTGTGGAGCTATTAATTGTGTGAAACTATGTAAGTTCATGCTAGATGCCTGGGAGTAAGTTTGTGTCCAATCAAGTGACACTCATATCACCTAGTAATATTTTTTCTTGTGGAAATGTTATGGGTATTCAAAGTATATCTTCCAGTATAACTGCATTGTCGCCAGGAGGGACATAAAGGACAGTAATATGTATTTGTTTATATGTTTATAATTGTTTATTTTGAGGAAAGCAGTAAGCTCTGCTGAACTAAATTTTGGTTCTGGTTTGCTGTAAGGAGAGATGTTAGGTGCTGTAAGGAGGGATGTGGTAGGTGCTGGGAAATATTAAAGCAATACCTCCACCTTTCCTCTTCATGATCATTCCTCATGATATTATAGCCAGCAGGTTTAACTTCAGAGTGGTGTATGCTGGGTTCAAGCCAAGTTTTTAAAGTGAGAACATCAAGCTTATGTTGGGTAATTCAGGCATGCAGTTTTACTTGTAATATTTATAGCAGCAAAAATTAGATCCCCCAGGGTTGGGGGTTGGCTGCTGTTAGGTACAGAAGTGCATGGAAGAGAATTATCTTTATGTTCATTGTGACAGG
Organism: Protopterus annectens; assembly: GCF_019279795.1. Classification (NCBI taxonomy): domain Eukaryota; kingdom Metazoa; phylum Chordata; order Ceratodontiformes; family Protopteridae; genus Protopterus; species Protopterus annectens. The sequence goes on from NC_056743.1 coordinate 34,422,616, forward strand.
TAGGGCCAGGATTAGGGTGTGTATATCTCTTCCTAGAAAGATTTTAGTACATTGGGTATTATGCATACTTGTTTTTTGGAGATAATTCTTGCACTTAACTTTGTTTTGGTTTTGAGAGTAAGTGCAGTTAATCCCCTATATTTGGATTAAAGGTGAGGATTAATATAGCAATAACCCATGCCTGGGTGTGGGTAATGCTGGATTTACCCACGGTTGGCGTTCGCCCTCGGGACCAAACAAAGCCAACCGTGGGTAAATACAGCATTACCCACACCCAGAAGTGGGTTATTGCTGTTATACCATGACATTATTTAAGAAAAGAAACTATTACTTTTCTTAAATAATGGCATAGTATAATGCCTGTTTACTGCCCTTCCGCAGATGTCTGGCATCCACGGCAGTTCTGATGTACTGCGCGCCTGCGCAGTACATCAGAGCTGTGGGCAAAAGCAATGGAGAAAGCAAGATCTCCGTTGCTTTTTTTACTGTTTCGCTATGTTAAACCCATTTAACATAGCGAAACAGTAAAAAAAAAAAGCAACGGAGATCTTGCTTTCTCCGTTGCTTTTTTTAAAACCTGTCTCGCTATGTTAAATGGGTTTAGCATAGCGAGACAGCTAAAATAAGCAACGGAGATCTCCATTGCTTATTTTAAAGCTGTCTCGCTATGTTAAACCCATTTAACATAGCGAGACAGTGTTTTAAAAGTAAAGTTATACTAATGGAAAAAAGTCCGGGCGACCGGACCTTTTTCCATTAGTATAACTCGATTTACAATGTGCACGCTGGCCAATCAGCGTGCACGTTTTGGGGGGGTCATGGTATAATATTCAGTAAGTTTGGTGCAATGCATGGAGATTAACGAGGAAGTATAGATAGGTGGTTGGGATAGAGTTTGAGAGATGTTGCGAGGTATTGAGTCATGGTAGGATGAAAGATGGTACAGTAGGAGGAGAGGAGTGGAGGATAAGCTGAAGAGTAACATACTTAAGTACAGGAATCCATATTTTATAGATGTAAGGTGGTGGTGAAGTAGCAATGAAGAAGGAAACAGGAAGTTGCAGGACAATTAGTTTTAGTGGTGGTGGTGGATTCTGAAAGCTGGAAGAGTTAGGTAAGGAGAGCTGTATATTCTCTAAAATAAGAGAGTTAGGTTTCCTGGTATCTTTTCCGGAATATAAAGAATAAAAAGGTATTAAAGGCTAGAGTATAGTAATGTAATCAAAATAAGAAGTAATGAAGGTTTATTTGGGAAAAGAAAATGATACAATGTAGAATAGATAGGTAGTAGTAGGGAAGGTTATGATTATAAAGTGTTATAGTGAGACTAGCTCCTGCAATACTGCAGTAGGATGTAGTTCTTTACCGCTGGCTCTGCTCTGTGAAGGAAGATAGTAACTTAGTGTAGGAGGAGACAACACTGAGGGATGTTTAGCAATAAATTCTACTACAGAGAGAATTCCGTACTCGGGTCAGTTTACAACTGAGTTCAATCAGTTTATAGCCAGAACAAAGCAATTAAAGAGATGCAATTAAAATGGATTCTCTGTCACTGCCTGAGTCTAAATAACTGGCATATGTATATAGTCTGCTGGTGAAAGAAATGGGGACCGTGACTAACTAACTTAGGAAGAAGTCCCTAGAGTGCAGAGGCTATTAAACAGAGATGGCCAGTCATAGAGCCAGCTTGTATATAACAGATTAAAAGTACTACGCAGGAATGGTCTCAATGATGAATATACTTGTGTTAAGCACTGACACAGTCCTCCCCAAACCTGAAGGTGTAGGGCCTTGTGCCAGAGCTCCTGCAATATCAAGCTCAAAGTAGTGTTTGCAGGCTTGGAAGTTGGGGACTTGAGTGTAAGAGGGGAGAACACTGAGGGGATGTTTAGCAATAAATTCGACAGTTCCAACCTCTGATCAATTTACAGATGAGATGACTCCGTTTATAGTCAGAACAAAGCAGTTAACAGAGATGCAGGTAAAACAGGTTGTCCATTTCCCGAGACTAAGTAACTGGCATATTATATTTTATTTTACATTTGATGATCAGGTTTGTCTGACTGGGTTGAAGTAGCCCTTTTTCCACAGAGGCCCAGGGAGAAAAGCTCTACAATTGACAAATTCAGTTTACAGGGCAAAGTTAGATTCCGAAACAGTTTCAAGTTTGAAAATACAAGTTAAACAACATTCTAAGTTTACATTTAACTAAGATATGTGCAGAAAACGGTATACAGCTCAATATGTACAGGCTAGGAAGTTGCAGTTGGTAAAACATCATACAGGAAGTATATAAGTTCAGAAAAAATTTAAGCTAGGAGATGAGGTAATTGCCTATTTTATTGACCAAGAGAGTTATAAAGGATCATATTGATAGTGTATAAGATCTGAAAAATTATTTGGGATGGACAGGTGATTCCCAGTGTTAGATGACTGAGTGAGCATACAGGTAACAACAGAAATAGCACCTTAAAGGGCAAGCAGTGAGCTAGGTAGGAGAAGATGAGTGCAGTGGCATGACCAGCAACTTTTTAGGTAGTCTTTGGTGGATGATTTAAATTCCTTGAGTTGTTTAAGTCTTCTAATTTCCAGTGGAAGTTTGTTCCAATAAATGATGGGGTAGTAGCTGTAGCTGTTACCACCAATTTTGGTGTTGGGTTTATAACTTTGGAATAAGTCCTGATCAGAGCTTCTAAGAGCTCTGGATGGGGTGTAGTAGGAAATTAGAGAAGACAAGTTTGGACAGAAGAATGGTTGGCACAATATAGAGTGGTTAATTTGGAACTGGGAGAGAAGCAGCAGATGAAGGAGTTCTAGCAAGTCTGTGTTTTAGAGAGAGACTGTGATGAGAGTTATTATTGTGATTTGCAGCAAATCTGGATATTTTATTATAGATAGTTTCTAACATAGTTAATTAGAGAGGTTTGAGGTTGGTGAGAATCTGTGAGCTGTACAATAGGCTTGGCAGGAGATTAGAAACTTTGGCTTTGTTAAACAGGAACTTTTTATTTCTGTATAATAAACCAAGTTTTTGTTGTGTTTTCTTTAATGCAGTTATTAACATGTAAATCGAATTTTAGTAGGCATCTATTATGACCCCAACTAGTTTTGTGTTGGGTTCAGCTAAGGTAGATGCCTCCTTAAGAGAAAGGATACTAAATGTGGATTTGAAGTGTTTTTTGTTTTTGAGGAGAAAAAGTTTAGTTTTTTTTTAGGATTCAGAATTAGCTGGTTGTTAGAGAGCCATGTTTTAACAGAGTTGAATGATTTCTGACTCGTGGAATTTAAGTCCGAGAGAGTGTTGGCAATTGTTATGACTGTAGAGTCATCAGCATATTTGGATGAGAGTTGACTGAGGGTAGGAGGTATAGAGTAAATTAGTAAAGATATTGAAAAGTAGTGGACCTAGAATGAATCCTTGGGAACACACATTTTGATAGGGAGAGGAGGAGAGAGAACAGAGAGCCATTTTACTGATTGTAGTCTATCTGTGAGGTGACTAGAAAATCAGACAATTTCTAGAGGTAGAGAAATTAAGGTTACCAAATTTGTCCTGAGAAAAGCAATGAAAGACTGTGTCGAATGCTTTAGAGAGATCAAAGAATAAGCACAACACTAGTTAGTGTATTGTTATCTCTAGCAAAAGAAAGTGTTGATTTAAAGGATAATAGAGCAGTAGTGGCACTGTGTTTTGGCCGAAAGCCATGTTGTGTTGGGGTGAGCAGATTTTCATGAACTAAATGTTCCATGACCTGCTTGTGGACTCATTTTTCTAATATCTTTGAGATGGGTGATAAAATTGCAATGGATTTGATACTGGAGATTTCTATAACTTTACCTCCTTTATGTATTAGAAGAGTATATACATTTTTCCAGATAGAGGCAACTTTTGATTCTGAGAATGGCTTATCAGTATGGAAATAGGGCTAAAGAGTCTGCTGCAATTTGGAGGAAGTAGGGAGGTATATTATCTGCAGATTCGGAACAAGGTTTTAATTTACAAAGTAGCGACTTGATATAACTGGTGGATATTGGTTTAAGGGGAAAGAGTTAGCAGAGTTCTGAGTATGGGAGAGGTCAGTTGAATTTATGTTTTATAGAGGACAGGAGAGAGGACTGGAGTTTTCATTTTACTCAATGAAGTAATAATTGAAGATAGAGGATATTTCATAGGGTGTATTGATGGGGTAAGGATTAGGTGACAAGGGGTTTCCTGGATGTAGTATTTGATTTGAGTAAGAATGTCTTGGGATTTGATCTTTGTGGAATATGTAGGTTCATGTAGAAATCTTTTCTGTCTTTAATGTTTTTTTTTGGGAGGTTTCAGAGTTCTTTATATTTTTGTAAGTAGGCAGTGAGTTTAATTTTTAATCAGATTTTCCACGTTCTGTTTCTTTATCTCATTAAGGTGCGGGTGGCATTAGGCAATCATGGGGATATGTTGGATTTGACACAAATTGTGCACAAGGGGGCTAATGAGTTTAGAATGTTTAGGAAGTTGAGTTGAATGATTGTACTGCTTCATCTAGAAGGGAGATGGTTCAGAAATGACCAGTTAATATTGGGGGGGGGGGGTGTTATTAAAGGCTGCTGGGTTGAACTCGGCTTGCGATGTTGGATGACTCTGATCTGGTGAAATGTGGAGAGAAGCGTAGGACTTTTACTTGGGAGTGTTCACTTAAGCAGTCAGAAAGTTTCTGGGTTGTGTTGTTTATGTGGGTCTGAGACTAATATCCAGTCAAAGAGTGAGCTGGAGTTGCAGGTTTTATTAGTATGGGTGGGAGTAGAGATTACTTATGTAAAACCATGCAGATTGATGCAGGAGTTAGTTAAGTCAGAGAGAGTGTTGGCAGAGTAGTAGCCAGTTTATATTGATGTCCCCTAGGCGTATGATTTCATTATGAATGTGTTGAGTGAGCCAGGAAGGAATATTTCCCAGTAGGGGAATGTTATCACTAGGAGGTATACAAGTGGCAGCTACAGTAATAGTAATACGAGAGTTAAAAAGGTTTGCCATTACTGGTGTTCTTCAGGTAGAAATGAAGGGGTTGGTTCATCTAGTGATGTGAGATTATTTGAGTAGATAATGGCTGCTATTCCACCTTTTTTATTTTGCTGGGTGAGTCGAAGTATATTGTATCCTGGAGGGAGAAAGTCTTTTATCAGAGTTTGCTGGTTTTAGCCTTGTTTCATTGAGAGCAATTATATCTGGGGCGTGTTTTGATATCCAGGCATAGAATTCACTAACTTTGTTTAGCACACTTCTAATATTCATTGAGTAGAAAGACAATTTGATTTTTTTGAAACAGTAAGGTGTCTTGCGAGAGGGCCAGTTGAATAGTTGTCTGGGGAGAAAGTGTTGGGGCCTGGATTAGAATGAATATCGCCTGATGTTTGTCTGTCTTTTTGACTTTTACCGGTTAGAGGTCGCCACAGCAGAACTCTGGTCCGAATGAATATCGCCTGATAAAAGTAGTTATTTAGAGTGGAAGGATATGATATAGAGATTACGGTAGTAGGTGATTATTTTACTTTTAGGAGAATTTGTGGGGGAGAAAATAATTTTTAAAGATGGAAGGGGAAATCTTGAATGTGGATGTGTTGATGTTGGAGAGGGGTAATTAAATGTGAACTGGATATTGTAGGAGGTGAGAAGGAAAAGTAGAGTAAAGTAAGACTCATGTATGCATGCGTATATGGTATAGTCTACTGGTCAAGCAAAAGGAGACGTTGGCCAAGTTAGGTTAGAGGTCCTTAGGAGTGCAGGGACTGTTTCGCAGAGATGTTCAATCACAGACCAGGCTTGAATTTAACAGATTAAAGGTAATATACAGCAAGGGCCTTCATGATAATTAGGCTTACATTAAACACTGACACAGTTCTCAGGAAACCTGAAAGCGTAGGGACTTCTGGCAGGGCTCCTGGAATATCAAGGTCAGATATAGTAATTGCAGACTCTGCTCTATGAAGGATGATAGTGACTGAGTGTAAAAGGAGATAACACTGAGGGGATATTTAGCAATAAATTGTACTATAGTGACAGTTCCACCCTGAGGTCATTTTACAACTGAGATCAATCAGTTCATAGCTTGAAGATAGGAATTAACAAAGAGATGCAAGTAAAATGTGTTGTGTCATTTTTTTTAGACTACGGCATATGCCAAATTATTTATAGTTTACTGGTCAAGCAAAAAGGGACAGTGGACAAGTTGTTTAGAGGAGTGTAGAGTGCAGGGACTATTTCACAAAAGATGTTCATTCACAGAGCAAGCATGTGTTTAACAGATTAAAGGTAATGCACAGCAAGGGTCTTGATGATAAATGTGCTTACATTAATCACAAAGACAATTCTGCAGTAATCTTGAAGGTGTAGGACCTTTTGGCAGAGCTCCTGGAGTGTTGAGGACAGATGTAGTGACCTCAGGCTCTGTTCTATGAAGAAAGATAGTGAATGAGTGTAAGAGGAGACAACATTGAGGTGATATATAGCAATAAATTGTACTACAGTAGCAATTCCACCCTCAGGACAATTTTAAAACTGGGATGAGTTTATAGCCAGAACAAAGCAGTTAATAAAGAGATGCAAGTAAAACAGGTTCTGTCATTTTTATGAGATTAAATAGCTGGCATATGTAGTATAGTCTACTGGTCAAATAGATGGGAACAGTAGTCCGCTTTGGTAGAGATCCTTAGAGTGCTGGGACTATTTCACAGAGACTTTCAGTCACAGAGCAGCATGTGTTTAACAGATTAAAGGCACCACCCAGCAAGGGTCTGCATGATAAACATGCGTAAATTAAACACTGACAGAATTCTGAGTAAACTTGAAGGTGTAGGGCATTGTGGCAGAACTGTTGAAGTATCGAGGTCAGATGTAGTGACCACAGGCTCTGGTCCATGAAGGAGATTGACTGGGTGTAAGAGGAGAGAACACTGAGGGGTATTTTGCAGTAAATTTACTGCCGTGACAATTCCACCATCATGTCAGTTTACAACTGACATCAGTCCGTTTATAGCCAGAACAAAGCAATTAACAAAGAAATGCAAGTAAAACAGCTTGTTTGTCATTTTCTGAGACTAAATAACTGGCATATGCAGTATAGTCTACTGGCTAAGCAAAAGGAGATAGTTGGCAAGTTCGGTAGATTTTGTTAGAGTGCACAGACTGTTTTAACAGAGACATTCGATCAAAAAGTAGACGTGTAGTTAATAGAGTAAAGGTAAAACACAGCAAGGGTTTTCATGATCAATATGCTTACATTAAATGCATTGTATACAGATGTGATAAAGGGAAGCTTGCTTGGCATATATAAAGCGTATTTAGTCTGAATGAAATTGTTATAAATATTAGGCACTACCAAAGTCTCTTCACTGTTTTACACAGCCTTAGGACAAAACGGAAATGTAAAAAGATATGACACATACCTGCTGCATAAAGGAAGAGAGGAGACAACACTGAGGAGATATTTACCAGTGCAGTCTATGACCGTGACAGTCCCACCCTCTGATTTACGATTGACAGCAGTCTGTTTCCATGTAGAACAAAGCAGTTAACAAAAAGATGCAAGTAAAACATGTTGTCTGTCATTTCCTGAGACTGAATAATTGGCTTATCTAGTATAGTTTACTGGACAAGCAAAAGGGGACCGTAGGCAACATAGTAGAGGTCCTTGAGGGGAATGGGCTATGTCAGTGGCTTTCAGTCACAGAAAAGACATGGATTTAACTAACGGTAATACGCAGCAAGGTTTGTCATGATAAGCATGCTTACACAATTCTCAGAAAACTTGTAGGTGTAGGGCCTTGTGGCAGTGGTCTTGCAAAATCGATGTCAGATTTACAAGCCACAGCATATTAAACACTGAAAATTGTGAGTATACTTGTAAGTGTACGGCCTTGCCGCAGATGATCTGCAAAATTGAGGTCAGATGTAGTGACTGCAGGGTATGAAACAATGATAAAATTTTCATTTAAATTTGTAAGTGTAGGTCCTTGTGGTAGAGCTCTTGCAAAGCAGAGTTCAGATGTAGTGACCACAGGCTTTTAAACACAGACAAAATTCTCAGTAAACTTGTAGGTGTAGGGCCTTGTAGCAGAGATCCTGCAAAGTCGAGGTCAGATGTAATGATTGCAGGCTCAAAAATTAAAAAGAAAAAAAAAACGTAGTTGGTTGTAAAATTGGATTGAGACAATAAAGGTAGTACATAATATACAAAAGAGAAAGGGAGGAAGGACCACAGTAAATCAGAGGAAGAGAATGCAGGGGAAATAGTAATGGTAAGAAAGTGAGTGAATGTACGCACAAAGTAGTTTTAATGGTTCATAGGTAGGTACTAGGCTATCAGCCCAAGGGCCTATGTAAGGTTCCGTAGCTTACACCACCCAAGAAAGTTATTTTCCTGGGCCACTGTCCAGCAGAGAGACAGAAGTGATCCCGGGGGTGTATTTCCTATTTCCCATCCACTCATCAAGATTTTTCTTGAGTGCTAATGAAGAACTTTGCTTGACATAGATGGATAGCTTGTTCCAGAGTATAGGAAGTCTCTGGGACAGGAATCTATCCCTCCAGCGTGTCTTGTTTATTGTGTTGACAAGGTTTAGGTCCCTAGAGCGTGTAGCTTGGAGGGATTGGGATTTCTTTAGGTGTAGCATGTTAGGCAGAGATCACCTCTGAGTAGGCGATATGCTATGGAGTAAAGCTGGAGTTTTTTGAAGCGGTCAGTGTATGGCATTTATTTGAGGCCAGTAATCCTCTTTGTGAGGTACTTTTGTGGCCTTTCCAGCTGCTGCAGATGTCTTGTGAGGTACATTCCAAAAGGGGCGTTGTACTCTATAATGGGTCTAATGAGTAATGAGTAGAGGGGAACAATGACCTCTTTTTTTTTTTTTTTTTCCTGGATGAGTACCCTTTTATGATGGTGTGCCACGTAGAAGGACTTCCTGACTACTGTGGCAATGTGACTATCAAAGGAGAGACTACTGTCCACCTGGGTCACAAGGTCTCTTATCACGCATTCGGTGTTTAGATTGCTGCCTATGTGGTAGTTCATGGGTACAGAGTTTTTACCAAAGGGGATGACACTGCACTTTTTGGCATTGAGCTTGAGGCCGTGGCTTTGACACCAGGCATCTGTCTCAGTGAGGCCCTTATGTAGGATGTCCACATCATTTGGGGACTTGACTATGGCTCCTAGTTTGCAGTCATCTGCGAACTTCGTTAGACAGAGGCCTTCTGTGTTAGCCTGTACTTCAGAGAAGTAGATACCAAACAGGAGATGTCCCAGGGCGGAACCCTGTGGTACTCCACTTGTCACTGCTTTGAGGTCAGATTTGGAGTCTGCAACTTTTACAGTGTGGGTGCTGTCAGTGACAACCCAGATTGTGACGTAGGGATTTATACCTAGTTTGGTGAGTTTAGCTATAATTCCAGAATGGGGGATGATGTCAGAAGCCTTGGTGAGGTCAAGATACGCTGTGTGAACCACCTTACCCTCATCCACGGCTTTGGTGACTGCCTCAAAGAAGTCGATCAAGTTCAGAAGGCATGATCTGCCTTTCACAAACCTGAACTGGGTGGGATCCAGAGTTTGGAGGTTGCCAATGTCTTTGAGTTCCATGATGATACGTTCCATGGCCTTGCAGACCAGGCTCATCAGGCTAATAGGTCGATAGTTCCTGGGATCAGTGGGGGCTCCCCCTTTGTGGAGTGGGATAACTGTTGCTGTGCACCATTCAGGAAGTTTTCTGATAGAGAACCACGGTAATGCAGTGGAAATACACAGCTATATCTAGCAAATTCTCAGAATATTACTCTACACTTATACACACAATATAACACCATCCCTTAGAAAACATTCATGGATTAACCGTTGCATCAAAACAGTGTTTATAATATATATATATATATAATAAATAAATATATATACACATTACATACGGTTAGCAGACAGGGTGCTGGTGGAAATTGGGCTACTACTGGCCGAAGGAGAAGAGGGGGAAGGCAGGAAGAGAGGAGAAAGGTTAGGAGTGTGGTAGTGAGGGTAGGAACTTTGAATGTTGGCAGCATGACTGGTATAGGGAGAGAGCTAGCTGATATGATGAACAGAAGGAAGGTTGATATATTCTGTGTACAAGAGACCAGGTAGAAGGGAAGTAAGGCCAGGTGTATTGGAGGTGGGTTCAAATTGTTCTATCATGGTGTGGATGGGAGGAGAAATGGGGTAGGGGTTATCCTGAAGGAACGGTATACCAATAGTGTTTTGGTGGGGAAGAGTGTCGGATAGAGTGTTTATGAAGCTGGAAATTGATGGTGTAATGATGAATGTTATTAATGCATATGCTCCGCAAGATGGGTGTGCGATGGATATGAGAGAGAAATTTTGGAGTGAGTTGGATGAAGTGGTGATGACTGTACCCAAGGGTGAGAGAGTGGTGATCGGCGCAGATTTCAGTAGGCATGCTGGTGAAGCAAACAGAGGGGATGAGGAAGTGATGGGTAGGTATGGCGTTAAGGAAAGGAAGGCAGATGGTCAGATGGTAGTGGATTTTGCAAAAAGGATGGACATGGCTGTGGTGAATACGTATTTTAACAAGCGGGAGGACCATAGGGTGACATACAAAGTGGAGGGAGATGCACACAGGTGGATTATATCCTATGCAGGAGGGCCAGTTTGAAGGTGATTGGAGACTGTAAGGTGGTGGCAGGCGTAAGTGTAGTTAGGCAGCATAGAAGGGTGGTCTGTAGAATGACATTGGTGATCAAGAAGAGGAGGAGGAGTGTGAGAGCAGCACCAAGGATCAAATGGTGGAAATTGAAAAAGGGCGATTGTGAGGTGGAGTTCAGGGAAGATTTAAGACGGGCACTGGGTGACGGTAAAGAGTTATCGAATAGCTGGTCAACTATAGCAGACATAGTAAGGGAGAGTGCAAGAAAGGTGCTTGGTGTGACATCTGGACAGAGGAAGGAGGACAAGGAGACCTGGTGGTGGAATGAGGAAGTACAGGAGAGTATACAGAGAAAGAGGTTGGCGAAGAAGTGGGATTGTCAGAGAGATGAAGAAAGTAGACAGGAGTATAAGGAGATGAGGTGCATAGTAAAGAGAGAGGTGGCAAAGGAGAAGGCGTATAGAGAGTTGTATGAAAGGTTGGACATTAAGGAGGGAGAAAAGGACCTGTACCGATTGGCTAGACAGAGGGACCGAGCTAGGAAGGATGTGCAGCAGGTAAAGGTGATAAAGGATAATGAGGGAAACATACTCACAAGCGAGGAGAGTGTGTCGAACAGATGGAAGGAGTACTTTGAGGGGTTGATGAATGAAGAGAATGAGAGGGAGAGAAGGCTGGATGATGTAGGGATAGTGAATCATGAAGTACAATGGATTAGCAAGGAGGAAGTAAGGATAGCTATGAAGAATGGAAAGGCTGTTGGTCCAGATGACATACCTGTGGAAGGATGGAGGTTTTAGGAGAAATGGCAGTGGAATTTTTAACCAGATTATTTGTTTAATGAAATCTTGGAAAGTGAGAGGATGTCCGAGGAGTGGAGAAAGTGTTTTGGTACAGATTTTTAAGAATAAGGGTGATGTGCAGAGCTGTCGTAACTACAGAGGGATAAAACTGATCAGTCACAGCATGAAATTATGGAAAAGGGTAGTGGAAGATAGGTTAAGAAGGGAGGTGATGATTAGTGATCAGCAGTATGGTTTCATGCCAGGAAAGACCACTACAGATGTGATGTTTGCTCAGATTGTTGATGGAGAAGTACAGAGAAGGTCAGAAGAAGTTGCATTGTGTCTTTGTGGACTTGGAGAAAGCATATTACAGGGTGCCTAGAGAGGAGTTGTAGTATTATATGAGGAAGTCGGGAGTGGCTGAGAAGTATGTAAGAGTGGTACAGGATATGTACAAGGGTAGTGTGACAGTGGTGAGATCTGCAGTGGGAGTGATAAATGCGTTTAAGGTGGAGGTGGGATTACATCAAGGATCAGCTTTGAGCTCTTCCTTATTTGCACTGGTGATGGGCAGGTTGATAGATGAGATCAGACAGGAGTCCCCGTGGACTGTGATGTTTGCAGATGACATTGTGATCTGTAGTGAGAGTAGGGAACAGGTTGAGGAGACCTTGGAGAGGTGGAGATATGCTCTAGAGAGGAGAGGAATGAAGGTCAGCCGGACTATGACAGAATATGTATGTGAATGAAAGGGAGGATAGAGGAATGGCGAGTATGCAGGGAGTAGAGATGGCAAAGGTGGATGAGTTTAAATACTTGGGATCAACAGTTCAGAGTAATGGTGAGTGTGGAAAAGAGGTGAAGAAGAGAGTACAGGCAGGGTGGAGGTGGTGGAGAAGAGTGTCAGGAGTGATTTGTGACAGACTAGTACCAGTAAGAGTGAAAGGAAAGGTCTGCAAAAGGGTAGTGAGACCAGCTGTGTTATATGGGTTGGAGACAGTGGCATTGACAAAAAGGCAGGAGTCAGAGCTGGATGTGGCCGAGTTAAAGAAGTTCAGATTTGCACTGGGTGTGACGAGGGTAGACAGAATTAGGAATAAGTATATTAGAGGGTCAGCCCAGGTTGGACAGTTTGTAACAAAGCCAGAGAGACGAGATTGGGTTGGACCTGTGCTGAGGAGGGATGCTGGGTATATTGGGAAAAGGAATGCTAAGGATGAAGCTGCCAGGTAAGAGGAAGGCCTAAGATAAGGTTTATGGATGTGGTTACAGAGGGCATGCAGGTGGTTGGTATGACAGAGCAAGATGCAGAGGACAGGTAGAAATGGAAACGTGATCCGCTGTGGTGACCCCTAACCCGGAAAAGCCGAAAGAAGAGCTACATGTGTGTTAAATGGAAACGTGCTCAGCATGCATAAAGCTTTCTGAACTGAATGAAATTGTTACAAATATAACACACTACCAAAGTCTTCTCACTATAGTCTTACAACAAATAGAAATTAATAAGATAGGACACATTCCTGGTCAATGAAGGAAGATGGTGCCTGAGTGTAAGAGTAGATAGCACTGTGGGGATATTTAGCAATACATTCTCTGCATAGTCACTTACGGGGAAGTCCAAAAGTTTTGGTAACGATTTCTGGAAGTAACTTAATTGGCACTTGGTGCAGGCCCAGCTACACGTTTGCACCCAATATGAATGTAATGTGATGTTCTAAACCTCTGGTCCTGGTTGGAATATTTAGTAATTGAGAGACACTGAAGTGATAGTCTGGGGTGACTTTTTTTGTGTGTGTGTTTGTAGTTTTTTTTAAAGCCCCAGTGAAATTAACCAGTACTTAATAATGACCTTTTTGGCAATAATGTCTTAACGACTGTCCTGTGCTGACGGCAGACACCCACTTAACAAATAATCCAAGTAATATATGCAATACGTAAGTTAATTGTGGATACTTAATTTTGCAATTGTTTCTTTCATTTTTATATAACTTGGTGGTTTACAATTTGCAGTAATGGTATGTTCATGATTTTTGGAAGTGTTAAAACCTTTTGAATAGGTTCCACTGTGTAAAGGTATGAAATGAACAGTTCAATTTAAAAGTCTTTAAATCCCTAAAAATGCGCTGTTAGCTTTCAAGGACTAAAAGCTTGTTCAGTCAGGGATCCCGCCTGTTCTACATGTGTGAAGACTGTATAGAGCTCTTAAACTTGACACTTAGATAATTTTTTAAATGATTTGGCTTTGTAATACGAGTTTAATTTAGAAAGAACTACAGCACAAGTTATTGTTTCAGCTGCCAGTGAGTAAGTACTTTCATCTCTGTTTGCGGTTTTGCTTTTTGTTTCTTCAGAACCTGAAAGTTAAATAACTGGAATGTTCTTGAAGCCTATCCCTTGCTTATCCTGTGGTACTATTTAACAAAACATTTGTAAGCATTCAAAGTTAACACACCTCTAGAAGAACTAAGGGTCGAGGCCAATCCAGTAGGAGAGCTGAACAACTCATCAATACTAATAACAAAAGGCTGGAAAAGATAAAACACCAACATCTCGGCAACAGTTCAGCTACTAAAGAAATCAAAGTAAGCAAAGCCTAAGGCTGGATAAGAAAACCTATTATATTGACTGGTTGGTAACTAGTAACACAATTAGTAACTCATTAGATAGCCAAGAGGCTCAAATAGAACCCAAGAAGTTATGGTGGAGTGGTATACCTCCTCCAAAAGACTGGTCACTAGCAATTTGTCCCACGGTTCAATCTTTAGGCCACTCCCTCTTTGGCATTTCCTTCTAGGATGTCATTGCTAATGTTAAGTGTTTGTGGCAAACTTGGTACCAAAATAAACTCTGTAGAGGACCTCTCCGAATCAAATAGTTGTCAAAAACATGGACTAAAACTAAATGCAAATAAGTGTATGATCCCTATATCCTTCAGTAAGCATGACTTCCCTTGTAGCTATCACATTGGCAACACTCGCCTGAAAATCGATCCTGTAGTTGGGGATCTGGGAACCTACGTCAACAATGAAATGAACTTTGATCACTATCTAGTCACTGTTGTGAAGAAGCCCTTTTTCATTGCACAGCTTGCAAAGGTATTGTGCCCGGATCTAGTAATTGTTCCAGTGTACGTGTTACTAATTAGGCTAGTCATTGAGTATAATGCTCCTTTTAGTATTTTATGTGCTGAACACTTGTCATAACTGGAATGATCACAAAGCTTTGTCACTAAAAATATAAAGGGTCTAAATTATAAAAAAAATATAAAGGGTCTAAATTATAAAAACTATGCAGAGTGTCTTATAACCTTGTCCCTATTCTCAGTATCCTATAGGCTAAGAAATGACCTCTGCCTTGTGTGTAGAGCTTCAACAAACGCTGTTCTATCAGACCTCTTACACATTTACAAGTCCAGTGGTATCATGAACACTCATTCAAGGGATCTCTATCTCTTTTGTGAAATAAATAGAACATGTTGGAGGGATAGCGTTATATTGCAGAGAGTATTGCTTCTATGCAACCAACTTCTACTCCACAAAAAGCAAAGTATTTATTTTACTCTAGTCAAATGTAATTTGGACAAATGGGCTGAGCCAAAGTCTGCCTTCAATTTTTCCCTTGGATCTGCTAGTTCTCTCCTTTCCTGCAGTTTTACTAGCTTATTAGTCACTTTACCAGACTTCTTGTAGCAATTATTGTAGCACACAAAATTGCTACCAGCACTAAACGTTCTACAAGGAACTGCTCCAGTACTACTTATTAATGCTCATCCCTTCAGGCATGTCTAAAGGTCAGTTCCCTGTGCTTTCTCCTATTAACCTGGTGAACTTGGGCATCCTGAGGCTATGTAGCAACTGCCTCATGTACACTGACAACCCTCTCCTCTTGGCTCCCAACACATAGACTTGCGAGAGATGCACTTATCTATCCATATTGGAAGCCACTGACTCTCCAACCAAGACCGGAATAGCTGGTCAAGAGGAGAACGTTGGCACTTGCACCACACCACATGGAACATATAGCCCTCCAGAGCTCACACCAGCACTGCCTTCACATAAAAATACAAGCCACATACCCACCTTCGTGTAGGCTCTCAATAAAGATCTACGCAAACAGCAGAGACCACCAAGGCAGAAATGCACTCATCAACCACAACATTAATCATGAGGCACATAATTCTCCTAAACAGTGTGCCATTCAGCCAAAGCCCCTAAGGCAAAACAGCATGCCCAACACACTAGTCATAGGTGACTTGATAGTGAGGCACACTGATGTCCCACTCACTAAGATGAATAAGGAGAAAGTAACAATCAGCTGCCTGTCTCGCGCCAGGATCCGCCACATAATGCATGCACTCAGGTTCCTCAACAGGTACAAATATGATTCTGTCATTGTACATGTGGGTGTGAATGACCTGAGACGTACCTCCCTGGACTACATGAAAATAGACAGACATGGAGAAGCTGTCGGATTATGTAGCCCAGACAGGTATGATCCTAGCCGCGAGCAGCATCTTATCATTACCTGGAATGATACCACACTACAAGCGGAAAATTATCGATTTCAACAATTGGCTAAGTTTCTGGTGTCATTCTAAGGTGATCCAGTATCTGTCTGCTTGGGATGACATGATTGACAGACCTCAATGCTTTGCCAGAGATGGACTGCATCTGTCATCCCTGGGCTTCCGGATACTGGCCAAGGCTCTTGCCACCCCTAGAGTGCCTTTTTTAGGCAGTGTTCCAAAGACCAAAGTACCACCGTAACAGCTACAAACAAATGCAATCTGAGGGTCATGCTGCTCAATGCTAGAAGTCTAAATCTCAAAATGCCCTCGCTCGAAGCACTCCTTAAAATGGAGAACATTGACATTTGTGCCATAACAAGACACCTGGTTCAAGGCAGCAGAAAGCACCCCAGCACTACCAGGCTATAACTCATTCCACATGTTTCGGACCCAGAACTTGTACTGAAGCTCCAAAAGCGGTGGTGTTTCCATATTCATAAAGGATGCGCACACCTCCAGACTGGTAGTCCAACATAATGCATCTGAGATGCTTTAGGTGCAGCTAACATTGGGTAAGACAGAGATTCATGTCGTAGCCTGCTATAGGTCACCAACCATGTTCCATGACTTGCACTTCACATTCCTAAGCACCATGGAGAATATTAGGGTCCAACCTAACACTCTCTCATACTGGGCGACTTCAACTATCCCTCCATTAACTGGGGAAACTACTCTTGTACCAATAAACTTGCCCAACATTTCCTGGAATTCATTAATTCCAATGCCCTGGACCAGCTTGTTCTTACCCCCACTAGAGATAGCATCATCCTTGACCTGGTCATTACTAATATGGGCGACCGTTGCTCTACACCATTGGTCAACTCCTCCCTGGTTAGAAACTATCACCTTGGAAATCCACATCCGTACCACCCCCGCCACCCTGCAAAGGTAACCACCATGAAAAACTTCTCCAAAGCTAACTTTGGGCTCCTAAAACAGAGGTGGCTAACTTCATGGCACCCGTGCAAATGAATAGTAGCATAACCACTGAATCATACACCAATGCACTGTACAAACACATACACAAATGCATGGATCTTGCCATACACAATAGAACCAAGACACTCTCCTCCAAAAAAGGAAGCCAATCTGGTGGTCCCCTGCCATAAACAAACACTACAACAGAAGGAGGAAACTGATGTAGAATAAGGTGAAGTCCCAGGGGACTTTTTCCAGTCTTATCAGCCTCATCAAATCCTCTAAATCTAGCTACGAAAACAGAATTGCAGCAGGTAGTAAAGACAACCACAAGGCCTTCTATAGTTATGTAAAGAATCTCAATGGCAATACCCAGATTTGCTCTGAACTACTGCACAATGGTACCTCCTATACCGAGCCGACAGATATTGCCAGTATACTGGCCAACAGTTTCAGTGCTAACTTTACCCCCCCTTGCAAAGGACCAGTCACAATACCTGTAGATTCCCAGGCACCCAGTATTACTGCTGCACAGGTTAAAACAGCACTGTCCAAGGCCCAAGAATACAGCTCCTATGGGACCTGACAATATCCCTGGCTGTGTTCTACATGAACTACAGAGTGAACTGGCACCTCACGTGTGCCCTGTTCAATCACAGCCTCACCTCAGGCTTTGTCCCTCCCAAATGGTGCACTGCTACAGTCATTCCTGTCCACAAAGGAGGAGTGACTACAGACCCTGGAACTATTGCCCTATTAGCCTGACAACTCTGATATGCAAAGCTATGAAACGCATAATCATGGACCTAATAAAGATATAGGGAATCTCCAAATTCTGGATTCCACACAGTTTGGTTTCGTGAAGGGTATCATGCCTGCTCAACTTCTTTGCGTCAGTTACCAGAGCTGAGGATGAAGGCAAGGTGGTTCATACAGCCTGCCTTCATCTGGCCAAGGCCTTTGATACCATTCCCCACTCAGGAATCCCAGAAAAACTCACTAAGCTCGGCATCAACCCCTATATCATTATTGGGTTGCATACTGGCTTACAGGTAGAACCCACAGTGTGAAAGTAGCTGATTCCAAGTCAGACTGCTAACCAGTCACGAGTGGAGTCCCACAGGGTTTGGTCCTGGGTCCTCTCCTGTTTGGTATCCACTTCTCTGAAGTCCAGGCCAACACGAATGGACTCTGGCTGACAAAGTTCAGACGATTCCAAGTTGGGGGCTATTATTAACTCCCCAAATGATGTTGACATCCTACAGAAAGGCCTCACTGAGACCAATGACTGGTGTCAGAACCATAGCCTTAAGGTCGGTGCCAAAAAATGTGTTATCCCCTTTGTGAAAAACCCAGTTCTCATGAATTACCATATCGATGGTAGTCCACAGAACACGTTATAAGAGATCTGGGAACACAGGTTGACAGCAACCTCTCTTTTGACCAGCACATTGCCACTGTGGTCAGAAAGTCCTATGTGGCACATCTCATTACTAAGGGTTTTGTATCCAGGAAGAAAGAGGTCATTGTGTCCCTCTGCTCTTCCCTCATTAGGCCAGTCATTGAGTACAATGCCCCATTTGGCATGTACCTCACTAGTCACCTGCAACAACTGGAGAAGCTGCAAAAGTACTCCACAAAGAGGATCCTAGGCCTTAAACATTTGTCATATATGGACAGACTTAATTGTCTCTCATATCGCCTATTTAGAGGCGATCTCTGTTTGACTTACAAAGCCATGTCTGACCCAGCTCTGTTAGAAATGTTACATGTAAAGAAATCCCAATCCCTCTGCACCACACGCTCCAGAGACCTCAGCCTCATTACCACAATCAACAGAACATGCTGAAGGAACAGGTTCATAACCCAGAGACTGCCCATGCTATGGAATAGACTTCCCATACAAGTCAGGCAGATCACCTCACTGGCCCTCTTCAAAAGAAATCTTGATGAGTGTATGGGAAATAGAAAATTCACCCCAGGGATTACTGCAGTGGCTTTACTCAACAGAGGCACTGAAACTAAGGTTGGGTGGCACGATGCCAGGGTAATCCTATGGGCTAGGCTTGTAAAGGCTCCAGGGCCATTAGCTTAGTACACACCTATGAAAACTGCAGATTCCCTGCAGTTTAGCACCCCACACCTCACGGAGAACATGTAAATGCCCCAGCATATTTGTTTGACCCATTTCTTGGTTATTTGTATGCAAACTATAAAGGCTGAAAACTACCATAGAATGTAAAGCTAGGTTTTTTTAAGAACCTTACAGATTAGTAGCCTGGTAACTACCTATGAGCCAAATGTTAAGACATGCACCACACTCCAATCCCAGGATATTTTGGGGACTCTGTAAACAAACTTCTAAACCTGGAAAAATCTAGGCAAACTACTCTAAACACTTCTGACCGCATTGTCCCTCATTGTAACCTATACTGTATTAAAATAATTATCTCCTTAGTTAAAAATAAAAGCATAACTAACCTCCGGACAACACACCCCAAATGGCAAGAAAATGCTTTCTCTCTCTCTCTCTCTCTCTCAGTCTCACTCCCATTGCTACTTTTGTTATCAGAAAGTATTTACATAAACTCAAACGTACTGCTGTAGTCTCCAACCAATACCCTGCAGAATGTCTGACTTGCTGCTAATGCTCTAGCATGTCATGTTTCTGTTTTGATAAATTGCTGAACTGAAAATAAGGTGTGCCACCATTTTGGAAAAAAATCCTTCATTATGTCATTGCATAAAGAGGTCTTTTCTACAGACCTCACAAAATTGCATACCTATAACAATAATATATCTTCTCTCCAATATCCTGGAAAGATGCATACATTTGCATTTCCTTAATTATATTACAACAAACAACCTTCTCTGTCCAACACAGCATGGTTTCAGGCGTAACCATACAGTACATTTACTAACACAAGTTAATCACAATAGAAATTAATGGTCTCTGCACAAACTCCATGACAAAAAAATGTCCTACATAAACGCTCCTTTTTTAGCTTGACTTATCTTCACTTCGTTGGTTCCACAGGTGCCTAGCGGGCTGAGAGAAGAAATGCCATAATCCCATACCATGTCCTTGCCAGCTATAGGTCATCCTCCATGTCCCAAGAAGCTCACAATGCATATTTAGACCTACTGGCATCACTTGCCATCCACCCCAAGATCCTACTCAAGGGAAACTTTTAGTATCCTTTTTTTAGATTGCTTTTAGATTTAAGGCCATGTATGATTTCCCAGAGATATTCTTGGACTTCGTAAGTGCAAACACTTTTGACTTAATAGTGAATGCGCCTAGCAGAGGCACCAAAAATACTGGACTTTGTATTCACAAATATGATTGAAAGCTGCACTCCCCATGTTCTGCCCTCCCTGGTAAGTAATGACCATAAACCTGTCTCCTTTGAAACCAAAATCAACTCTGTAACACCATTAAAACCAGTAATAGTTTGCCTTGGGAATATTTCCTGTCTTCATATTTAAGTGAAACATTCAAAATCCCTCCAAACCCAAGAACACAGCAACCTATGCTGAATTGCTCTCAGAAACTCTGTACAGCTATGTCAATGGCTGCATTGAGGCTGTTGTACACACCAGACAGAAGTAAGCCCCAAACTAGCCCCAGAAACAAAATGCCTTGGTGGCATCCCAAATTTAACAGGATATACAAAAAAGGAAAAATTATGGCAAAAATCAGGAAGGGTAATTCTCACAAGGATAAAAGCTCTCAAACTATATATAGGCAACTAAAATGGCCAGTAAGGTCAAATAAAACCAGCTTGGAGGTTGAGCCTCCCAGGTTAAAGATAACAGTAATGCATCTCTAGCTCTCAACCTGTAAGCTCAAGAAATCTGACAAAGCTAAAAATAATGGGGGGACAGAGTTTAACTATTGCTCTTGTGACCTTAGAAAGTTGCAAGAATAGGAGGTTTTAGGTTAGCATGCAAAGATTCATATCTCAAAGATATGAAGTCTAAAACTCAAATAACTGTCACTGTTCATTGAGGACTGAAGTCAGTAAATTG
This sequence comes from Protopterus annectens, assembly GCF_019279795.1. Classification (NCBI taxonomy): domain Eukaryota; kingdom Metazoa; phylum Chordata; order Ceratodontiformes; family Protopteridae; genus Protopterus; species Protopterus annectens. The sequence continues at coordinate 34,443,583 of NC_056743.1, forward strand.
CCAGAAAATCACAAATGAGAAATGGACCAACAATTTGAGGTAAAAATCAACAGATACGGTTATAAACCTCAAGGGTAGCACACAGCAAAGTGCTGAACATTGTGGTTAGTGGTGAACATTCACCAAGCCTGGCAATATAGCAAACCTGTTGATGGACAAATTCATTTCCAGCTTTTACCCTCCTTTCACTGCCAACCATTCTGCAAGAAATATCCTCCAGCATAATCCCTCCTTCTATAACTAGGGAGCATGTACTGGCTGCATTTGCTAAAGCCAAGAACGCAGCCTCAGTGGGTCCCCAGGGTGCCTCCTAAACAGTTTAAAATACAACTTATCAGGATCCATGGAGTCAGTATTTCACTAGTCATAAAACGGGCTTTGTGCCATGAGAATAGAGGACTGAAGGTCATCCACTTCATAAGGGATGACCTTCAATAGCTCCCAGAAACAACAGAGTTATCAGTCTGACTAGTCTTATTTACAAAGCTGTGTAAAGAATTGTCATGGGAATTATGAGCAAGGCCATGGGAAACATTCGGACACTGGATCCATCTCCGTGTAGCTTTGTCAAAGGAAGATCATGCTTATTGAACCTGGTGAACTTCTTTAAGAGAGTCACTGAGGCAGTGGATGAGGGGAAAGTGGTCCAAACTGCCTACCTAGCTCTGGTTAATGCATTTAATACAATACCCCACTTGGCATTTTCAACTTATGGAACCAGGCATAACATGTTGGATAGCTAGCTGGTTCATTGATAGAACCTAAGAGGTTTGGATTGGTGTGGCTATCCACAAAGAGGCTGGTCACCAGTGGAGTTCCTCAGGGCTCTATGCTGGTCCCTTTCCTCTTTGGCATCTACTTCTCAGAGGCCAAAGCCAATGTCAGAAGCTTCTGACTGACCAAGTTCACAGATGATTGCAAACTGGGAGCAGTCATTGAGTCCCCCCAAGATGAGAACACCCTTCAGTAACCCAGAGAAACATTTGGTGCCAAAATCATGGCTTAAAACTCAGTGTCAAAAAATAGATTATATTACCTCTTGGGAAGTTGGCCACCTCGGGTAACTGTCATCAATAAATAAAACACCCCTAAAAGTTGATTCAGTAGTCGGGGATCTGGGAACTCATGTAGGTAGTTATATAGCCATTTAACCAACGTGTCCAAGGTAGGAAGAACATATTTTATTTATTTATTTATTTTACATTTATTTATTTATTTTACATTTGCTAACCGGGAGAGTCCGACTGGATACATGTCCATTTTCAGCGGAGGCCCGGGGAGAAAAGCTCCAAGTACATAACAGACATATGAACATTGTTAATGCAAAAAAAGGAAGATAGTTGAGTTCTAAATACAATATAAAGATACATCACATCTTGGGGAAAAAAAAAAACAATAGCAGCATATAAAAAAAAACATAGGTCAGTTACAAAGGCGAGGCGCCTTGTTAAAAAGCGGTTAAGGATAGTGAGGTAAGAGAATACTTCTGTGTTGCTCAACTTATAAGTACGGGCATGGCATCTAGATCCAGTGGGTTCATCGTACTACTGCACTGAACCCTCATCAGGCCCATCATAGAGTATAATGCCCCCTTTGGTATGTACCTGACCAGTCACATGCAGCAGTGTGAATGTCTACAAAAGTTCCTTACAAAAAGAATACAGGGAGTAAACACATTATTGAATGCTCAAATCCCCGTCTCTCTACTCTGTATCATAGTTCTGAGAGGTGATCTTTACCTGATGTACAAGGCATCCCTGGCCTCTGTTTTGATGAATCTTTTGCGCAGCCACAAAATAAACAGCATCAGAACTACTAGATCAGAAGACCTAAATGTTGCTTGTGACCATAAATAGGATGTGTTGCAGAGACAGATGGTTTTCAGAGAATTCTAATTCTCTGGAACAGGCTCCCCATCCATGTGAAAAGATCCAAGATTATCATTATAATGATAACTGCTGAGTAGCCTTAGCTGTATTGGTTATATTCTGCCAAGGATATAACAGCTGGTCAGCATCTAAAGCGTAATGCCTTACCTGTGCCCAAACTGTCAGGCAGATTAAGCTGAGTTGACTAAAAGACAGGTTAGGGTATGAAGTCCACCAGAGCTTTACTGTCACCAGCAGTACACGCCTCTGAGGCTTTCGAGGATTGATAGTTGGCTTGTGTTTTCTTTTGCTGGGAAGATAAGTTCCCTTTGAGTAAAATTGTATTGCTTTCCTCTTCAGGAAAGTTATTTTAACTTTGGAGCGTTGTGTTTTAACGGACTGTCTCAAGACAACAAACTTTTGAATGGAGTGCTTGTTTTTATAGTTAGTTTAGAAGTAGTTTAAAGTAACTGAAAGCACTTTTCCTTTTGAGAAACCATCTTTATTTTACTTCTGTGGGGCTGGCATACTGTTTTTAAAGTGCCTTTTCCTTTTTCTGTCCGAGTAAGTTTTGTTGACTGGTAGTGTTTACTGACCATTGCTTCTCGTCTTTTCCTGGACAGCGGCACAGTTTTTGGCCCATGGTTGGTCTTTAAATGAAGCAACAACCTTTGCCACCCCAGCAGGCTAGAGATTTTCCTCGGATAACACTGCTGTGACCATTTTTAGTAACTCAAACTGCTCAAAATTTACCGTGGATTCCTCTGGCGTAGCACCTACATTCTCTGTGGAATGGGGGCTAGCCATGTTCTCTGTGGCTGTTGGGTCCCCTTAGTGCTGAGAGAAGAAACAAGGAAGGTTTCCTTGTGGCAGAATGCTGTGTATTCATCCCTGGGGAAGCTGCTGCTGCCATTAGTAACGCTGTTGGCCCCATTTTCCTGGAAAAAAAAACTGAAAACCAAGCATGTATCTACTCTGTCTACTCCTCTGTTATTTTCATGTGATAGTAGTACTTTACTTGGTCTGAAGCATGGTTTAATTATGACTATGTAAAGTAGTTTCTGGTAAAAGAATGAGGGATTCCTCTTTTCCTGAAGAGAATCAGGATTCTGAATCTGAAATGGAAGATGCATGGACGAATTTAGGGTTTTGTCCTCAGATTTTTGATTTAGACTAAGAAGAGAGCTCAATTTCAGTGTTGCCAGAATGTGCCAGTGATCTCAGTGAGAGAACACCAAGGTTTCTCAGTCCCTCAGAAAATACTGCGAGTTACAGAAAGATATTTTCCAGAACCTACAACTATTTTTCCTGTTATGCCTGCTGTAGAGGATGTGTGCGTGTGCTACTGCCATCAGTTTTCCTGATAGTCAGCCAGCTACCCCAAAAAGGCAGATAGGATGCATGAAGTTCATTCTTTTAAATTTTTATACACCATTCCCAAACCTGACCCAGCAGATAAAATTCCAACCCTTTCTGATAAGGAAGGGAAAATTTATTGATAGGTAAGAAAAAAGTGTATGCATCTGCAACTTTGATTTTTCAGAATTTAGAATTAGCAGGTTCATATGCTAAAGTTTGTTCTGACAAAGTATGCTGAATGTTTTATCTGCAGATTCTTCTTGTGAGGAAAAATCTGGCTTAAAATTTTTGAGTTTCTTCTGTTGCACAGGTCACCTCTCATTGTTTGCAGTTTGTGTACAACTCCGGATACTACTTCCAGGGCTATGGCCACTGGAACTGTTCTTGAGGTTTGCATGGCTGCATTCTCGAAACCTCCCAGATGATAAAATGAGATTTTGAATTTTCCCTTGGATAGATATTTAGTGTTTGGCCACACTGCTTCAGAGGTGATCTAAAAGTGTGATGAAAAGGACAGTCTGATCCAGTGAATCTCTTGAAGAATTTTTAGCCCTCTTTTCCAAAGTTTCTAAAGAGTTTTCTATCTCCTCATCCATCAACATGGCAAAAAGCTGAATTAACAGTCTTAAAATATAAGTAAGCAGGTATTTAAAAAGTCTCAAACCTTCCAAAACCAGGACAGTTCAAGTTTGAATGACTGTGAACTCATCCCACCATGGCCCCCTTTTTTTTTTTTCTCTCGAAAGTCTAAACTACTTTGAAGAGGCCAAAGCTGGTTCAGCGAGCTATGTCTTGATCAGGGCAACCATCTCCTACATATTTATTTGTTTGCGTCTGTCCTTGGTGTCTCTCTCCTAAAACTGCTTCCCAAGCAAAGTCCAAAGCTTCTGTGGTGACTGACTGTTTTGCAGCAAGGAGAGATAAGGGGAGACCTGGATTTAAGGATATCTGTTGTCTCCACCAAAACATTTCACCTTTGACAAAGGCCAGCACTGGGAGTTGAAAAGATCAAGGATGTTGATGCTGAGACTGAAGAGATTTTACATACCACTGTATCTTCCTCTTGTGGAGTCTTGCCAGGGGGTGTCATGGGAATCATAGCTGCTATGAGACTCAAAATCCTGAGGTATTCCGTCACAGTGAACAATGTTTGAGTGGAAAACCGTAAAAATAGAGTTAAATAAGGATCTGTTTTTCTTGTGGAAGAAAAGCTGTTTCAACTGAGGTGTCTAGTTGACATCACAGGAACACAATCCTGTGTGAGGGTGTCAAGAAAGAGTTTTCTCTCTCTTCTTTTGGAATCCCAACTTGTGTATCCCAACTTGTGTAAGTGATTTCTCACCCAAGAGAGATATTCCTGATTCTGAAAATGACTCTGCAAAGATGAGCAAGTTATCTAAATATGGAAAAATGTGGATAACCCTGTGACCTGAAGTGAGCTATAACCGGAGCTAGACACTTTGGGCTTTTCACTGCACCAGGAGTGTTTACAGAGGTCAAGGTAGAAAAGTAATGTGAGCCAGTCTACAAACCTGAAAAACCTTAAACATCCTGTAGTCTGGATGAATAGGGATGTCCAGTAGATAGAGGTAGATAATCGAAGCCAACCAGGAACTCAAAGCAAGAAGTAAATCAATTAATCCTTTATTGCTGAAAAACAGTAAGCGCTTTCGCGTTGCTCAGAACGCTTCTTCAGACTTCAATAAAAACAACAATAGTAACACTGTTTTAATACATAAGGGTAGCCAATCAAACATATGTATTCAAAAGATCCAATAAAAGCAATAGGAATAGTCACATGAAAAGCATTTGTTAATTAATTCATGTATCACATGGCTTAAGGAATAAATATACAAAGATTCCTTGCAAAGACTCAGTGAAAAATACTAGATATATGAATATTATGAATTTAAAATCAATAAAAACCCAATATATATACTCATAAAAATTTTTATAAAAAGGATTACAAAAAGTTCTTAATAGATACTATGGGTATATATATATATATATATATATATATATATATATATATATATATATATAAAATGTGTATATTTTAAAAATAAAACAGAAAAGCAAGGGAGGGGGAGGGGGGAGGGGGGGAAGAGGGAAGTGAATAAAAGGAAGGTCAATAATAAATTCTCAATAATACTAGCTAAAAGTATAAATAAGGATATATGCATATATTGATATAATCTTAATATATAGATCTACATGTGTGTATTAACGTCTATAAGGCCTATCTGCTAAGAAGGGTCTTAGAGACAATTTATCATTAAGCCCATGTCTTTTATCAGCTCTGAGCTTAATGATCCATTTTATCTCTTCTTGCTCTGTTTTATTACTGATATTACCTAGTTTTTCAGTTATCTGTTGATGTCCTATAACCATGAAATTAAAAGTATGTGTAGAACCATTCTGCAGCACGTGTCTGGCCAAAGCATTAACCTCATTTTCTCTATGTATTGCATAAATATGTTCTCTGATTCTCTCTCTCAGAGTTCTATTTGTTTTGCCAATATAGAAACTCTGGCATTTCTTACACACCGCTAAATATATAACATTCCTGGACTTACAGTCTGCATAGTCATTGAATTCATATCTAATATTATTGTCAGGGTGTATAAACACATTGGAATTCATAATAAAGTTACATTGATTGCAACTCCTACAGGCATAAGTGCCCTTTCTTTGCGAATTAATCTTATTAATCCTCTTATTTTCATAACACAAGTGACGTTTAAGGGATTTAGTATTCTTATAACTAATAGCAGGTCTATCACCCACTAACTCCTTGATATTATCATCTAGTAACAAAATGTTCCAGTTCTTATTTATTATATTTACAATAGAACTGTTAGTATTAGTGTAGGGAATCAATAGTCTCTTTCTCCTATCTCTAGATCTAGATGAATGCTTATATGCTTTATTGCAATTCTTAATAATAGATGGTACAGTACGCTCATTTCCTGTGTGTTGTATAACTGATAAATCCTTGTTTAGGTACCCTCTATCTATGAATTCATGGTGCATAGTATCAATTGCTTGTGATAAAACATCATCCTCACTTATGATGCGTGAATAACGTGTCAATTGATTCTTCACTATATTCTTATGGATATGTGGTGGGTGCATGCTGGTCCTATGCAAAATAGCATTACGCCTACAGGGTTTTCTGTATATGTCAGATGTTAAATTGCCTCTGTCTAAACGTAGTGTAACATCTAAAAAATCTATTTGAGTGGGTGAGGTTGTACCAGTAAAACCCAGGAAGGTGGTAGTGCCATTGATGTATGTCATGAACTCATTGAGGGTGTCTGTGTCTCCTTCCCAGATGAAAAAAATGTCATCTACAAAACGTCTATAGTATGTTATACAACTCGAGAAACTCATGTGTTCTAATATGTAGGTGACCTCCCAATATGCCATCACAAGGTTGGCATATGAGTTGGCGCAAGATGTTCCCATCGCCACACCTTTAATTTGCAAAAAATAATCATCTTTAAAAAGAAATACATTATTGTTCAAGACAATGTCCAGTAGCATAGTAACTTTTATAACATCAGAGTTATTCATCCCTTTACTGATCAAAAACAACCTCAAAAAAATCTAACCCTGTATCATTTGGTATACAAGTAAAAAGGGAGGCTACATCTAAAGTTACAAGTGTAGCAGGTTGTGTACTACCAATATTGCCATTGTGGACTGACAAAGTCTCAAGAAGTTGCTGGGTATCTCGCAAAATAGAGCCAGTAGAATCTACAATAGGTCTAAGTGTTTTCTCTAAGAAAATGGAGATAGTTTCAGTTATCCACCCACGTCCTGACACTATAGGTCTAAGTGGGGGGTTGGTTATGGTCTTATGTATCTTTGGCAGACCTCTAATAACAGGTACAACAGGATCTTCAATCAAAAAGTACTTATACAAATTTTCATCAATGACTCCACACATAAGCATATCATACAGATCAGCATGCACTGAACTAATCAGCTTATTCAAACTTGCTTTGTCTAATTTTTTATACGTAGATTCCTCAGATAACATTTCATTCATAGTATCATTATAGAAAATACTATCTAATAACACTATGGCACCACCTTTATCCGCTGGTCTTATTGTAATACTATCATTCCGCTGTAACTCAAATAAAGCTTCTCTCTCTCCTTTAGATAAGTTATAAAAATTAGGTCTTTTTTCATTACTTTCAAAATATTTCAATAAATCATTAGTACAGGCCTTCTCAAAAGTTTCTAACAAAGGATGCAGATTTGGAATAAACACAGAGGGTTTCCTAAATACATTAAATTCAGCATTATCAACAGTATCATTATTGAAAATCATCCCTAATGCTACATTCCTAGTGAAACATTTAATATCTACTATAAATTCACTAACATCCACATCCTGCGAAGGGATGAAGGATAAACCTTTATTTAATAACTTACTTTCAAATTCTGTCAACATGTGCTTAGAAAGGTTTACCACTAAGTCCGTGTTATTGGTCTCAGAGTCTTCCTCTGGAACTCTAGAGGTCCTCCTGAATTCTTTCTCTTCCTTGACGGCTGGTGTGGACTCCATGACTGTCTCTGCTGCAACCGAAAAGGGAGCGGAAAAACAAGATTAGAGTCTTCATTAAATCGTATGCCTGTATCTGTCCCCATAGCTGTAGTGGTCTTCCTACGTACCACTTGTTCGGTAGTTGATGTAGCTATGCGTGAATCTGTAATGGGGCAATTCCCATTATCTGAATGTTCAGTTATAACAGGAGCAGCTGGCGCTGCACAGGAATGAACCAAACGTTCTTCAATAGGTGCAGCAGCTCTGAAATTGAAAGTAGTAGAATTAACACTGACCGAGTCTTCAGCGCTAGCAGGAAAAGCTGGTGCTATACAGGAAGTGGAGGGAGCAGCTGAATCAGCACTCACAGACAAGGGTGTCTCTACAGAACGATGCGTCTCAGCATTAGTGTTCCTGAACGGCTGCCTCGGCCAAGAAAAGACATTCCCCTTCGAGAAGTCCGAACAGTCCCTTTCCATTTTCTTTTTCTTGGCCAAAAGCAGCTTGTGATCTAGCGATTGCAAAGTAGCAGTTATTTCTAAATAAAAGTCACGTTTCTGTGAGTCGGAAAGGACTCTAGCAAGCTTGTGTTCTATAGATTGTATTTCCTTTTGTAACTCCAATTCTAATGTAGAATATTGTTCTACTAAAAGTCTCGTGTAACCAAAGCTGGTTTCTAAATTAAGCTGCTGCCATCTGGAGAGCAGATTTGGATAAGTAGAGCCAAAGGTGGGCATTTTTAGTATACGTAGCCCTCTAGGTACTATTTTAAATTGAATGCAGGCTTCCATATGCTTCTTCTGCCACTGTATATTTTTAATTTTACTCAAAGTATCCTCTAGCTTCTTCATTAGTTGCATAGTGTCTATATGTAGACCAGTATCAGTTTGTTTCATGGCTGCTTTAGCTAATTCCATGTATGACAGTTTCAACAAAGGGTTGTTACTTACAGAAATAAGTTTAGTCAATTCTGACGTTGCAAATTCTGCACTCTCCTCAATTGCATTCCTGGTTTCTTCTGTCATGTCCCCAATGTGAATAAAAAGAGACAAAATACTGATAAGAAAAACACCAACAGGGTAAGGTACTACCTCAAAATGAAATAGCAAAGTCCAGTAGATAGAGGTAGATACTCCAAGACAATCGAAGCCAACCAGGAACTCAAAGCAAGAAGTAAATCAATTAATCCTTTATTGCTGAAAAACAGTAAGCGCTTTCGCGTTGCTCAGAACGCTTCTTCAGACTTCAATAAAAACAACAATACTAACACTGTTTTAATACATAAGGGTAGCCAATCAAACATATGTATTCAAAAGATCCAATAAAAGCAATAGGAATAGTCACATGAAAAGCATTTGTTAATTAATTCATGTATCACATGGCTTAAGGAATAAATATACAAAGATTCCTTGCAAAGACTCAGTGAAAAATACTAGATATATGAATATTATGAATTTAAAATCAATAAAAACCCAATATATATACTCATAAAAAATTTTATAAAAAGGATTACAAAAAGTTCTTAATAGATACTATGGATATATATATATATAAAATGTGTATATTTTTACATACCACTGTATCTTCCTCTTGTGGAGTCTTGCCAGGGGGTGTCATGGGAATCATAGCTGCTATGAGACTCAAAATCCTGAGATATTCCGTCACAGTGAACAATGTTTGAGTGGAAAAATGTAGAAATGGAGTTAAATAAGGATCTGTTTTTCTTGTGGAAGAAAAGCTGTTTCAACTGAGGTGTCTAGTTGACATCACAGGAACACAATCCTGTGTGAAGGTGTCAAGAAAGAGTTTTCTCTCTCTTTTTTTGGAATCCCAACTTGTGTAAGTGATTTCTCACCCAAGAGAGATATTCCTGATTCTGAAAATGACTCTGCAATGATGAGCAAGTTATCTAAATATGGAAAAATGTGGATAACCCTGTGACCTGAAGTGAGCTATAACCGGAGCTAGACACTTTGGGCTTTTCACTGCACCAGGAGTGTTTACAGAGGTCAAGGTAGAAAAGTAATGTGAGCCAGTCTACAAACCTGAAAAACCTTAAACATCCTGTAGTCTGGATGAATAAGGATGTGATGATAAAATATCCTGAAGTCTGGATGAATATGGATGTTACAATAAACATCTTCCTCTTTTTAAGTTTCCTGGTAACAGTAGACTTAAAGAAGAGGTTATGAAGAGATTCAGTTTTTGAATTAAGGCACTATCGCAAACAGAATTACAAAATAAAGATCCAGAACTGATCTCCATTTATTTTCTTTATATTTCACTAGGAACATCCTTGAATTAAAGATCTTTGCTCGGGACAGTATGTGATAAAGAACAGGGGGAAACAAAAGAATCTGATCTGGAGGATGAGGAATGACCCCTTTAGAAAGGAGGAATTTCCTCCCACTGCCATCTGTAATCTTGGTCAATGATATTCAGGATCTGTTTTGTTTGAAGCAATTTACCATTGAGAGGAAAAAAAGATTAAGGCAGTACGTACGCATTATCGCAACCAGATTTACGCGGTTGCGGTAATAGATTTGTTTGCCTAAAAACAGATGATGGGAGTTAGTTAAGGTGGAATTTGATGTTTTCAGTAGGAATGACTTGGTTTGTCCTTACATTTGATAAGGTAAATCAACATGGAGATGTGAATCTTGGACTACATACTGTAAAGTTGGTCACACTGCTGTTGTGTCGCAGGAAATGAAAGATGGACACCTGGGAAATGTTTGGCTGAACTTCTGCTGTCCTGCTACATGGATTACTTAAGTGTACGATACTTTCTTCAGAGAATAAGGCACAGAAACCTGCAAATCTTTTTTGGTTAATTGTTGGATTTATTGTTGCAAACTGTTGAATAGAACTGAAGTTAAGGAGAATAAGTAAGTGAATATGTATGTGCACACTTTATAAAGTACTTGTACAACGATGCTGTTCTGTTAAGTGGTAGTCCAATAATCATTTATTTGGAGTCTTTGACAATAATGGTTTATCTTTTGGATTCAGATGGTGTTATCCTTGTGGATACTACTTACTGTCGTTGGACTGTTCAGTGGATGTTTTATGGCAGCATACTTGTGGATTGTTCAGTGGCTGGTTTACTGTTTGGAATGTGCCTAACACATAACAGGACTTGGAAATGTAGTATGAGTGACATGATTTTGGGAACGGCATACCTTCAAACAAATACTAATTTTTCAAATATTACACTGTTATTCCTACCCAAACAAAGTGTTGTTTTTTTTTTTTAAAGATAACATTGCCTGTGTGATTCTGCATACATTTCTGGTTTAAATTACCCACGGGAAAGAACGCGGTATTATCGCAAAAATCTGGTTGCGAAAATACATAAGTACCATTAAGGCTTTCTGGAAGAAAAGTGGGGGGGGGGGGCAGGGTGGGAGTGGGTCACAAGGGCTCTTTAATTGTCATGTATTGGACTGTCCTTGGTTTGGGGGAGGGGGGGTTAGAAACTTCTATTTGCAGGTCTGTTGTCATTCCTTTGTAAATATCCGTTTACCTGAATTCTGTTGAAACTGTTTATTCTGTTTTTGCCAAAAAAGTAAGAGGAGGAAGATAACCCTTGAACAATTCTGAAACGGAGAGTTGAATGTCTTAGAGATTCCCTGCATCAGCTTGTTCCTTTCATTTCATTTTTTTATCACGTCTGTAGCAGAGGGGCCAAACACTAAATCTCTGTCCAGTGGAGAGTTTTTAAAATGTAATTTTTTAACATCATTTGCAAGGTGCTAATAATACAGCCATACAGACCTCATTAGAACAGTACCAGGAGCCAGAGACCTAGAAGAAGTATCAAGTCATACAATGTATTGCAAACAATGACTAATGATCTATGCAAAAGAAGAAACTTAAGTTATTTAAAGCAGATTTTTCCTCACAAGAATAAACTACAGATAAAACGTATCCCATACTTGCACAATTTGTCAGAACATGCTTCAACATATGAACCTGACAGTTCAAAATTCTGAAAACCAAAGTTGTAGAAGTGTACACTTTTTCCAATCCGTATCTGAAGGGGTAGGATTGGAATTAACTAAGTGCTTATTAGCAATAGGATAGATGCTGGCTAGGTTTGAGGAATAATGTATAAAAAATTCAGACTGGGGAATTTTATACATCCTTTATCTGCCTTTTTAGAGGCAGCTGGCTAACTAACAGGAACATTGCACACAGTAATACACATCCTTTAAAGCTGACAGAGCAGGAGGAATGGGTGTAAGTTCTGGAATTTTGCAAAACTTGTAAATATTGTCTGAGGAACTGTGAAACTTTAATGTTCCACTTTAAACACTGGCAGATTCTAGCAACGGTCTCGGAGAAAAAAGAACCCCGCACAGGGAAAATAAAATTTTTTCGCTGAGTCTGAATTAGAAATGTGAATAAAAAATTCCTGAGAACATCCCTGCATTTTCCTGTTTTTATATTTCAGAATCTTGAATCTATTCAAAGAAGAATCCCTTTTTTTTTTCCCCAGCAGCTCCTTTACCAAAAGGATTAATTAAATTAAACCCTGAGCCAGACCCAATAAACTACTCATGCCTAAAGAAAATTGAGGAGGAGTAGATAGATTGTTTGTTTTTTTTATTTTTGACAGGAAAAATGGGGCAAACTGTGTTACTAATGGCAGAAGCTGCTTCCCCAGGGGTAGTCGCAGCATTCTGGGACAACAAGGAAACCTTCCCTGTTCACACTGCCAGGACCTACAAGAGTGGCTCTCTCTGACCTACTGAGGGGACTCCAACTGCTGCAGAGGATTTGACTAACTCCCAGTCCATAGTGGCTGTAGGTGCTACATGAGAGGGATCCGAGGTAGAAGATGAGTGGTTTGAGGTACAACAAATGGTCACGGCAGAGTCACCCACCTGTGGCTGAAGCAAATTGCTAGCCATTGCTTAACTTTTCATTTTGTGGCTGGAAGAACCACCTTTGGGACCGGTAATCTGTTCTATGATTAAGCGAAAAATGGTCCGTCTTTCCTGGGGTAGACTATCAGCAAATGCCAATAAAATTAAGTTTCCAAAAGTTATTTTAGTTTATTTGACTGAAAAAAACACAGTAAAAAGCCCTTTCAAACACTATGCCATCCCCACCAAGGAAATATAAACACAATTTCTACACAGAAAATATGTTTTCAGTTAGTTAAAGCTATTATTAAACTGACAGAATAAAATAAGAGCGCTGAAGTATATTGCAGTCTCGAGATGGTCTGTTAAAACAAAAAAGTCCTAGCTTTAAAGTATTTCCTGAAAAGCAAAGAAATAAAATGTCAATAAATTTAAGAAAGTGGAAGTTTTTTTCCCCTATATTAACCAGGAAAGGAAAACACAAGCTGATCACTGATCCTCAAAAGCCTCAGAGGAGCGTACTCTTCGGCGGCAAGAAATCTCTGAAGGGCTTCACACTCAGACTTGGCTTTTATTCAGCTCAGCTCGAGGTGTTTGACAGTTTGGGTATATGGAAGGTGCCCTGAAGCTTCGAAGCTAGACAGCCATTAAATCCATGGTGGGATATAACCAATATAGCTAATTCTACTGCAGTAGTGATCGATATGAAGAACCTATGCTTTTACAAAGCACTCGTATAAGCTCGATTCCGTCCCTAGGTCAAGATCAAGCTTTGGTAGTAGCATTCTCCAGAAGCTACGGGGGTCTTCTCCTTCCATCTCCCAAATGCTGTTACCCATACAGCTAAGGCTACTGGAGCAGTGGCCAGTATGTTGTGATGAAGACAGTGTTGTTGGGTAAATAAAACTTACTGTAAGAATAGATGATCAAAAGGATAACTGCTGCAGTAGTCGCCCTTTCCCTCTGTACCCCTTGCTTTTTGTTGTGTTTTTTTTTATGCCAGGGTGTGGACATTAACATTTTATTGTCCTTAGAATTGTCTTTTCAAGGCTCAGCCTCCCTCTGTTTGCTGGCGGGCAAGCTCTGAAGGACTTCCATCTCCAAACTTGTCTTTAAGTCAGCTTAGCTTGAGCTGCGAGACAGTTTAGTTGCTGGAAGGTACTCTAAATCTTTGGAAGCTGGCCAGCTGCTATATCCTTGGCAGGATATAACCAGTAATGATAAAGCTGTCGCAACAGTGATCATTTGAGCACGTACTTTTATGGTGTTTTTACTTGCGCATCTGTACTATTCCCCTGTATAAACTTTGAAGCCCATGCCACATACTAGAGAGTCTTAGCATTTAATCCAGTATCATATTCGTGGGCGGTTTTAGCTACCCCAAATATAACTTGGGAATTGTACACAACCTCGTGCATGCAGACCTACAGATTCCTGGACTTTATCAACGCAAATATAGACCAATGACTCCCATTAGTGGTTCTAGCATCTTTGACCTGGTCCACAAAAACATGGGGAATATTGCACACCCCCCCCCCCATGTAATTTCCCCACTAGATAGGATGAGCCATAAAGCTGTCTCCTTTGAAATAAAAATTAAACCTATGACGCTGTGTAACTCTAACATTTAAGAATCGTTCTTAGGCTAAATCTGTACTATTAAGTGACACCCTAGCAAAATTCCAAATGCTCCCAAACCCTTACAGTGCTGCTGCATGTGCAGAACTCTTCACAGAAACTGTGTGCAATCATGTAAATATCTTCTTAGAGACAGCTTGCCTACCCAAAATAAGCATAAGGCAGCCTCAGAAAAACAAACAAGCCACCACGGTAGAATCTCACCATCAGTGAAGTGACCACAGTTTTATTTTTGTTATTATACAAAAGTACGAAAGGCTATGCCAAGCAAGGTAGTAATTCCCTTGTCAATGTAAGCAAGCAAGTCAGAGGACTAATCAAGTTTATCAAATCTTAATTTGAGGTAAAAGATTGCCTCGCAGGCAAAGGGCAACCACAAGGCTTTCTTCAGCAAGGACTACAACTTGAGAGGCAGCACACAGCAATGTGGCGAACTAATTGTGAACAGAGGCACCTGTACTGATGCAGAGGCTACGACAAATCTACTGGCTTAGAAATTGTAGCTCCAATTTTACCTCCTTCTTTTCTCAGCACCTCCTCAAGAAATACCCTCAGCCATAATCTCCACAACTATCACTACAGAGCAAGTCTTGAATGCAGTCTCTAAGGCATGGAACACTGCAGTAGCTACTAAATAATATCCCATCTCGTAAATGGCAGGAAACATGAGCTGTTGGACCAACTCGAATCAGTATTCAGCCATAGCTTACAGACAGACTCCATGCCATGTGAGAGGAGAACTACATCTGTTATCCCTTTGCACAGGAAGGAGCATCTACAGACCTGTAAGCCTGACTAGTCTTGTGTGCAAAGCCATGGAAAGAATCATTATTGAAATGATAAACAGTGACACTGGAAACCTACAGACATTGGATCCAACCTATTTTGGCTTGGGCAGTGGCAGGTCGTGTCTTTTCATATTTGTGGGCTACTTGAGAAAGCCACTTAAGTCATGGACAAGGGCAAAACCATGCACACTGTCTGCGACTTGGCCAAAACATACAACACTACCTCATTCAGGCTTTATAGATGAACTGTCTAAATTAGGCTTAAACTAGTCTGTCACCAGATGGATAGCTAGCTGGCTGACAGGTCCCAAGAAGTTAGGATAGGGGAGATTACGTCCACAAAAATTCCGGCACTAGCATAACCTCACAGGTTTGGTGCTGGGCCCTTTGACTTTGAATTTCAGAGAAGTAGATGCCAATGTCATTGTCCTCTGCCTGACCAGGTTAGCAGACTGCAAACTAGGCGCAGTCACTGAATCCCCCAAAGACACACAAATCCTTCAAGAAGGTCTAATGCAGACAAATAATTGGTACCAGGGCCATGTTCTAAAACTCGGTGCAAAGAAATTCACAATAGCATCCTTTGGAAGGATGGCCACCTCAGGAAATTGCCACATGGATAGTACACCCCTAAGAGTACGTCCCAGTGATAACTGATTTTGGTACACATGCAAACAGTAATGTATCCTTTGACTATCATGTCCTACAGTGGTGAGAAAGTCTTTCTAAGTTGCACAACTTGTAAGCAGGGATATGGCATGTACAGTGGATATAAAAAGTGTACACACACCTGTTAAAAGACCAGGTTTTTGTGATATAAAAAATGAGACCACAATAAATCATTTCAAAACTTTTCCCACCTTTAATGTGACCTATAAACTATACAATTCAGTTGAAAAACAAACAGATCCGTTAGGGGAAAAAATATAAAAAACGTACAATAAGCTGGTTGCATAATTGTGCATACCCTTAAACTAATTGTTGAAGCACCTTTTGATTTAATTACCGCATTCAGTCTTCTTGGAGAGGAGTCCAGCAGCATGGGACATCCTGACTTGCAATATTTGCCCACTCTTCCTTACAAAAGTACTCCAAATCTGTCAGGTTGCGAGGTCATCTCTTGTGGACAGCCCACTTCAGGTCACCCCTATTGGATTTAGGTCTGGGCTCTGGCTGGGCCATTCCAAAACTTTAATTTTCTTTTGCTGAAGCCATCCTTTTGTTGATTGGATGCATGCTTGGGGTCATTGTCGTGTTTAAAGGTGAAATTCCTTTTATCTTAAGCTTTCTAGCAGACACTTGAAGGTTTTGGGCCAAAAGTGACTGATATTTGGAACTGTTTATAATTCCCTCCACCTTGACTAAAGCCCCCCAGTTCCGGCTAAAGAAAAGCAACCCCAAAGCATGGTACTGCCTCCACCATGCTTCACTGTGGGTTGGTGTTCTTTTGGTGATGCAAAGTGTTTTTTGCTCCAAACGTACCTTTTGGAATTGTGGCTAAAAAGTTCAACCTTGGTATTGTCAGACCATAACATATTTTCCCATATGCTTTTGCGAGACTTGGTGTATTGTTTTGCAAATTTTAGCCGGGTCTGGATGTTTTTCTGTGTAAGAAAAGGCTTCCGGCTTGAAACCCTATCCCCATAGTCCAGACATATGGAGAATATGGGAGATTGTTGTTACATGTAGTACACAACAGTACTTGCCAGAAATTCCTGCAGCTCCTTCAGTGTTGCACACTGTAGGTCTCTTGGCAGCCTCCCTGACCAGTTTTTGTCTTGTCTTCTCATCAATTTTGGACGTACGTCCAGTTCTTTGCAATGTCACTGTTGTCTCATATTTTCTACATTTTTTGACGACAATCTTTACTGTGTTCCATGGTATATCCAATGCTGTGGAAATTTTTTGTACCCTTCTGACTGATATGAGATCCCTTTGATGCTTTGTAAGCTCTCTCCGAACCATGGCTTTTGCTGTAGCAGGCAACTGAGTAAATGTCAGGAAAATCCTACTAGGACAGCTGAACTTTATTTGGGGTTAATTAGAGTCTCTCTAATTCAAATTTAAGTGAGTTGATTGGATATTGCGTATGTCTTTTTCTCCTCAACTGTTTTTAAGTATATTTTTTGACTGCTGACATTGGGCCGCCTCTGGCAACACTACCATCCCCACCTCTGCAAGTCTGTTCCTTGTGGATCCTTGGTCTTCCCTTTACCAGGAGGCTCTCCCGTATGTGATTGCTCCTTCTGTAAGGCAAGCTTTTCTGGGTTGGGCTCTCAGCTGGACAAACGTACATTTCAGCTGTCCAGATTTTTGCCTCATATTTGTTGTCTGGTCCTTATAAAATTTGTGGTTTCCTGACAAATCACTGAAGATTAAAGTCACTAAATAATGACATGCATTTGAGTTGCAGAGTTCCTATCTTTTCAGAAAATGCATGGTAACACAAATCTTATTATTCTAACAACTTTCTAAGTTTGTAAGAGCAATATTTAAAATCTGTCCCTATTTTTGGACCTTTTCTTCATTATTTTAGGCTTTGTTCAGATTTCTTGTGTAAGAGGTTGAGAGGTGTGCAGACAAGTGGTGACATGGGTGGCCAGAGAAGCCATCATCCAACCATGTGGAGGATTTTTACTGGCCTCTTTCCTTATCCCCAAGAGACAGAACTTGCGTTGGCTGGGCGCACAGTGACAGGATGGCCAAGTATGGGTCCTGCTGTAGGATGGGTCCATCCTACTTTGCTTAATCCACCTCACAGCCCAATGTCCTATCCATGCATTGCAGCGTGTACCAGACTACATTTGATAACACTCCGAATTATTGATTTCCCGTAGGAGAGGCAGACCCATCCTCCCTGCCACTCTATCAGCCACTTAGGCCTCTAGTCAAACTCGGGATGCCTGGGCTGTAGTCGGAGTTTTATCCGTGTGGGGCACTGGAACATCTCTCAGCAAATACATCATGAGCCATGACCAGTAATTGAACTGTGGTCTCCAGTCAGGACTTCTGCACCATGAAGCCAGCATTATATTTGCTACCAAATACTAGTTTGAGAAGATGTACCCAGTATCTGAAAATACTTGCTACAAAACAAAGAGGGAAGAGACGGACCTGACTTCAGCTGGACAGAGGAAATGCAGTGTTTAAAGAATATTCATAGGTAGGACAGGTGAACACAGTCACCTGACAGCTGCTCGGGGAAACTTGGAGCCTGACTTCACAAACAAGAGCAAGGCAAGTATCTGTGCATATACTGTCACTTTAATAGAAATATGTAGGGCACATTTTCTGTGTACACCTTTAGTCTTCCTACTCTGCACTTTGGTACTAAAAAGCAAGCTGTGACCCCCCCCCCCCACCCCTGCAATAGGATACATAATAGATTATTCCTCTGGGGACCATTATGGGCAAAAATCAGGAGCAGTTTAATGGTATAACATTTTAAATGGTGGGTGGAGATACTTCTTACACAACAAAGGGCCTTTAGTAGGTAGACCTGTAAGAGCTCCTATGAAATGTAGCACAGAGGTGTTTGGTCTTTGCTTAGTTTTACAAATAGAAAAGATTAATTTGTTTCACTGCAGCCAGTGAGGCTGTTAAAGTTTGATGCTGTTTAGAAGTCATGTTGTTTTACAGGTGATTGTCTATTATTTGTAATAAGCAGATGAGCACAGTCTGAATCCCCACCGTGATACATCGCCGATGTGTCTTGTAATTCTGCTATATACAGTGGATATAAAAAGTGTACACACCCCTGTTAAAGTGCTAGGTTTTTGTGATATAAAAAAATTAGACCACAATAAATCATTAAAAAACTTTTCCCACATTGAATGGGATCTATAACCTGTACATTTCAATTGAAAACAAATCTATTACAGGAAAACCATATATATAAAAAAGTGCAAATAAGCTGGTTGCTACAGGAAAACATATATATATATATATATATATATATATATATATATATATATATATATATATATATATATAATGTAAAAAATACAAATAAGCTGGTTGCATAAGTGTGCACACCCTTAAACTAATAGTTTTGTTGCAGCACCTTTTGATTTAATTATAACATTCAGTCTTCTTGGGTAGGAGTCTATCAACATGGCACATCTTGACTTGGCAATATTTGTCCACTCTTCCTTGCAAAAGCGCTCCAAATCTGACAGATTGTGAGGGCCTCTCTTATGCACAGCCCTCTTCAGGTCACCCCACAGATTTTCTATTGGATTTAGGTCTGGGCTCTGGCTGGGCCATTCCAAAACTTTAATTTTCTTCTGGTGAAGCCATTCTTTTGTTGATTTGGATGTATGTTTGGGTCAATGTCATGCTGAAAGGTGAAATTCGTCTTCATCTTTCTAGCAGACGCCTGAAGGTTTTGGTCCAAAAGTGACTGGTATTTGAAACTGTTCATAATTCCCTCCACCTTGACTAATGCCCCAGTTCCAGCTGAAGAAAAGCAACCCCAAAGCATGATGCTGCCACCACCATGCTTCACTGTGGAGTTGTTCTTTTGGTGATGCAAAGTGTGTTTGCACCAAATGTACCTTTCGGAATTGTGGCCAAAAAGTTCAATCTTGGTCTCATCAGACCATAACACATTTTCCCACATGCTTTTGGGAGACTTTATGTATTGTTTTGCAAATTTTAGCTGGGCCTGGATGTTTTTCTTTGTAAGAAAAGGCTTCTGTCTTGCAACCATACTCCATACTCGAGACGTATGGAGAATACGGGAGATTGTTGTCACATCTAGTACACAACTAGTACTTGCCAGAAATTCCTACAGCTCCTTCAGGGTTGTTATAGGTCTCTTGGCAGCCTCTTTGATGCCAGTGCACTGACCCAGCAATCCAGGAGCCTCAATCCTCACCACTAACACCAGTGAGGTGCATCCTTATAGGGAAAGGATAATAAATACACACACAGTAAAGTACAATTTCCCTTAAGAGCACACTGAGATCACAGTCAGTCTGGGGCTGGTTTCTCCAGCTCTCCAATAAGACTCCCCACTGGCACAGCTATAGGGTCCAGATCTTAGCCTAGTGGGTAAGCTAAAACCTCCCTGACCCTTTCTGTCCAACTAGTGCTTTGTGTCTCTGCCCAAGTAGCTGAGACACACACTTTGAGGTAAGAGTTATATACAACCACACAGACACTCCTGGGGAAGGCTGGCACAGGTTCTCCAGATGTGCCCCTTTAACCCAGACTATACAGTAGTACCATTTTGCCACCACCCACTAATATCAGCTACTAAAAGGCCCTTATGAAAGGATGTCCAGCTATACTATGCAATATTATGCCAATGGTAAGTGCACCTGAACAGACAAGGCTTATTTGGAGTGGCTTTGTAAAGTATCACTATATATATATATATATATATATATATATATATATCAGTGGGAAGGTTTAAAAATATTTAATAATAAATAATAGCACAAGACAATACTTACTACACAGTGCTAGTCAAGAGTTCAGACACAGGAAAATGCATAAAATAATACAGTAGAATAGTTCTGTCATCAATACAGAAAAAACAACTAGTCTAATCTTCCTATTTCTTAGGTATATCTAAGAGACACTGAAGTCCAAGATCCTACTTACATACAGAACATAGGCAAAGTGCTGGTCAATTGGATGTTTTCAAGACAAATGCTAAATGCCCTCATTCTTTCTGTCCTTAATTTGATAGCACAGTACCACTGATCCATTTCAGATTACATAATTTCTTTCTGGTTCCCAGGCTAACAAAAACTCGGAGGTTAATAGCCCTTTTGATTTTACAGCTGGTCAGGAAGCCAGAGCAATAAAATCAATTATACACGTAAATTCTAGCCATTAACTCTGGCCTCAAAGCAATAGGCAGAATGCCTCCTTCTAGACATCTCTACTCCGAGTTTTAGATAAAAGAATTTCACAATGCTTGACTTAACAGCTTTCTTAGCAGAGTGCACTGTTATATTTTTGCAGTTCAACATCCAATACAGTCTTTTCACATTTAAGAGAACTTGCCTGAGGCTTGTATTAATATTTACAAATGACAGAATTTTGTACATAATTCTATCTGGCTAGGCTGGCAGCCTTCACCTATCTTTACAGCCTTCCTGACCAGTTTTCATCTGTTTTTTTCCTCAATTTTGGAAGGATGTTCAGTTCTTTGCAACGTCACTGTTGTCCCATATTTTCTGCACTTTTTGATGACTGTCTTCACTGTGTTCCATGGTATATCCAATGCTGTGGATATTTTTTTGTACCCTTTTCCTGACTGATACCTTTCAACATCGAGATCCCTTTGATGCTTTGTAAGCTCTCTGCGAACTATGGCTTTTGCTGTAGCAGGCAACTGGGTAAATGTCAGGAAAATCCTACTAGGACAGCTGAACTTTATTTGGCTTTAATCAGTCTCTTTAATTGATGGCAGGTGTGTACCCAAGAAGACTGAATGCTGTAATTAAAGGAAAAGGTGCTTCAACAAAGTATTAGAGTGGGCACACTTACGTAACCAGCTTATTGTACGTTTTTTATTTTTTTCCCCTGAACAGATTTGTTTGTTTTTCAACTGAATTGTACAGGTTATATGTATAACCTGTACAATTCAGTTGAAAAACAAACAAATCTATTCAGGGGAAAATAAGTTTTGAAATTATTTATTGTGGTCTAATTTTTTTATATCACAAAAACCTGGCATTTTAACATGGGTGTGTTCACTTTTTATATCTACTGTAAATATTTTTAACAAATGTTAACATGCTGTATATTTTTCCATGCATGTGGGTGGAATATTAGCACAATATTATGGGAGAGAGTTAAATGCAATTTACAGAATTATGTAGTCCTTGTATTTACATTGCTGTGTTGCCAGTGTATTTACTAAATGTTCAAATACAGTCAAAAGCTATCTGAAAAAGTCTTACAAGACTAAAGTGTTACTAATAAAGAAGCTTAGCTTTACTTTTGGATGTTCTTTTCTAAGTTAGGGAAATGTTTTGTTCAGGTTAGCTATATTGATCTGTGGAATTTTTGTGTATATTTTGTGTGTTGACTAGTCAAGAATATGCATAACTCTGTAATGCATTCAGTAGTTTTTTTTCCTTATAGCTGACCACCAGCTACCACAAGGGCCTCCTTTTGTCCAGTGATCTACCAGATTTGCTCTGACATATACCTGGGATTGGTGAGGAGATTGCTGTTGGTGCAGCTTCGTATTGCTGCCACGGAGTATTTTCTGTATGCCTCACCATTCCCATTCCTCTCCATGCTCATCCATGAATATCTGGAATATATGTGCAACAGGGATGTGCTGCTATATTGTCTGATCTCCACGGAGACTCAACCAGAGCCATCTACCAGTGATACCCACCGTATCCTTGTACACCATGCTGCTGACTGCATTCAGTTGTGTAAAGTTTTATTTTATTTATCCTTTAGCTGGGTTAGCCCACAAGGCTATTGGTCTCTCTTCAGGGGAGACCCAAGGTGGTATGCTACTAGGCGAAATTTGTCCAGGGCATTAGGGAACATCTAATACTCTCTTCATTGTGAGTGGGAATTTTTTTGTTGCTGCACTTCTGCTTTTATTCTTGGCACATTGGCAACTAGGAGAAGGTGTGTAGTAATGGTGGGAAAATTGAATTGGTCTGTTGGTGACAGCAATGTAGTTCAACAGTCTTCTCCCCAAGTGACAGAAAAGCGAGTGAATAGTACAAATGATCAAAGTTTAACTGACTTTAAACCTGAAGATTTTGAAAAAAAATGTTGTAACTGAAATTGCTTCTGGAGGTTTGCCTGATGAAAAAGTGGTTGGCTTTTTGAACAAAGGTGATCCTGGAGAAGAGTCTGAGATTAAGTGGTTAGATATGATGGAAAAGGTTTTCGGAGTATACTGTGAGTTGTGCGGAAAGGAACTGAGCAGTGTTTGGATGGACATAAGGTTACAGGTGGGACACAATCTGGAAAATCCTATTTTGATACAGTTGGAAGAACAAAAGTACTGTAAACTTTGTTACAAAGAAAAAAGGTTTGTTAGAAAGTTTGATTTGTTCAGATAAGAAAGAAGAAATATTTTGTGTCAGATAATTTAGTGTTACCTTTGGGGTTTGAGGCAAAAGACTTTGGATCCTTGATTTATTTGAGGAAAGAGAAATGTTGTGACTTAACATTTGAGAGTGAAGACTTAATGGAAAGAATTTTGGTTAATTGTGAAGAAAGGACTTTTACTCATGGAATGAATTTTATATTTTCTGGGCGAGGGGCTCTATTAAAAAAGCGTTTAGTTTCACACTGAGGAAATTGAGTTAATAGATGTTAAAATTTAATGTGAAGTTGTTCAATCTCGCCGTTTATTCTTCACTGATGGGTTCGGAGCCAAACCTCTGCTCCGACACGGCCGACTAGCAATTTCTCTTTCCTCAAATAAATCAAGGATCCAAAGTCTTTTGCCTCAAACCCCAAAGGTAACACTAAATTATCTGACACAAAATATTTCGTCTTTCTTATCTGAACAAATCTTAAACTTTCTTTGTAACAAACTTTTTTCTTTGTAACAAAGTTACAGTACTTTTGTTCTTCCAACTGTATCAAAATAGGATTTTCCAGATTGTGTCCCACCTGTAACCTTATGTCCATCCAACACACTACTCTGTTCCTTTCCGCACAGTGAAGAATGAAGGCAAGAGTGAACAACTCGCATGGAACGTTATGGTGAGTACATAACTTTTTTTTCCTTGTGTTCAGTTTCTGATATTGTGAAAGTTAAAAGATGAGAGGGGTATTTGGAATGAGAGCTGGGAAGTGGATGACGTTTTAAAATATGAAAAATATATACGTTAAAGCATTTACCAAGTGTTATATGTATATGGTAGTAGTGGAACATTTAGGGTATGGTCATATGATGAACAAGTGAAAAAAGGAGAATATGTAAAAGTGAGGGCATTTTTGGTTTGATAGTAAAAAAGAATTAGCCATATAATAAGCAGGATAGTAAATTTAAGTATTGTAATGTCTGAAAGTAATGATGTAGGGGAGAGGGGTGGAAGGGTTTGCAAATAAGAGGGTGAAGTAATAAAAGATGGATAAAAATGTTATATTTCAGGAGGATGAAGGTAACTGTACCGAGAGTGCTGAAAGTGAAGTAAAAATAATTGAAAGTGAAGAGTCAGATGTTTGTGAAGGGAGTGTAAAGGATGTTGGGAAAAGAAATTCAGTAGGTGTAGGTCAAGGTTGAGGAAAAGATTTAAAAGTACATCGCCAAAGATTAAAAAGAATGTTAAGGAGTAGCTTTAGGCATCTTGCAGTTAAAGAAACTAGTGAAAATCCGATTCTGAGGATCAAAGTTGTACATAAATGCAGAAGAACACTTATTTGAGGGAAGTATAAAAATACGAAAATTTAAAATACTTCCCTTAGGTTTAAAAAGGAAAAGTAGTACTATGAGTGCTTTCAGTAAATGTGAATAGTACAGAAAAATAGGGATACCAGAATGGTGCACTAAATTTGATGTAGATACTCTTTTATTTTATAGAGCATGTAAGATTCCTAGCAAGTAAAAAAAGATGAAAAATTGTGGGGTGGAAAAAAAAAAGAATTTAGGAAGTGCATGCTGTTCTGAAGTGGTTGCATTGTGTAAATTGGTAAAAAAAATATATATATATTAGATGTAACATAGGTAAAGATGTAAGGGCTAGCTTTTGCAGATGTTAGATGGAGAGTGTGTGTTAGAATTTTAGGATTACATTCATATACAAATGGCAAGGAAGGAGTATCTATTTCATTAAATATTAGATTGTGTTTAACATGAAAATTATTATGGAAAATATAGAAAGAAAGGGAAAGGTGCTAAAAATACAAGAAGTGATAAAATGTGGTACGTTAACTGTGTGGAATAAGTCAGTGGACTTGCGGAAGAGGGGTAGTTTGGATATGAAATTGATTGTTGTACTATCAGAAGGTTTGGGTATAGTAGATGGATAAAGGAGAGACCTTTTTGTGGCTCATTTAATAATATGGATTGAAATGATGGAAGAAAGGGAGTATATTAAAACAGGAAAGGGAATAAAAAGAATAAACAACAAATTTGGATTGTGGGAAGTATTGCAGTTATGGAGAGTTCAAATAACCATGAAGGACTTTTTTATGAAAACTGGTTTGAATGCAGGATTGAGTTTAAGTAGTAGTAAGAGTTTTTTTCAATGGCAGAATGGTGTAAGAAAGGAAGAGAAAATGGAAAGATGTATGGAAGTATATTTGAAAATTTAGAGATACACGCACAAAACTATGCTATGGAAAAGGAAATGCATAAAAGAATTGGAGAAAAAATTAAGTTATTACATGTTTAAGCAGAGAGAGAGAATTTATAAGGGAGAAGGAAGGAGAGGTCGCTATATTTGGGTAAAATAGTAAAGGAGGATATTAATGAGGGAAATAAAATATGGAAGGAGTGGTAAAAGGACACGAGCAAAGTGAGTATTGTAATACGGCATGTAGAAGATGTGTAAGCGTAAAAAGGAAAGAATAGTATGGAAAGAAAAAGAGTTGATGAAGAAATTGAAAAAGAAATTACTATTAGTGAATTGGATGAAATACTTGGGAAGGTAAATATTTATTCAGTATCCGGTCCAGAAGGTATACGGCACAGTGGTGCAGTAGTAGTGTTGTCGCCTCACAGAAAGAGGTTCTTTGGTTTGATTCTCGGCTGAGGTGCCTTTTGTGCGGAGTCTGCATGTCCTCCCTGCGTTTGTGTGGGTTTCTTCCGGGTACTGTGGTTTCCTCCCACATTACAAAGACATGCATCTGGAGCCTTTCTCCCTGGGCCTCTGCTGAAAATTGGCTTCATTCCAAGTTGGACTTTCCCAGTTAACAAATGTAAATAAAATAAATAAATTTAAAAATGTACAAGAAATTAAGCAATTGGCAATGAGTGTTTAGTAAATTGTTTTGAGTGAATAGTTGAAAGAAGGGCTTGTTTTAAAGTGGGATATTAAAATTTTATATGGAAAAAAGATGAAAGGAATGAAATAAAAAGTGGAGACCTGTCATATTAAATACAGATTGTAAATGTGTCATGAGAATAGTGCAGAAGAGAATGGAAGGAAGGAAGAAGGGCATTATGGGTGAAAGTATATCTGGTATAAAAGGGAAGGGATGCCAAGAGTTAGATAATGACACAAGTAAAATGGAGGCTGTGAAACGTAGGTGATATTAGGAAGGAATCAGAGTAGGAAATCATTTGTGGATGTTATGGAAAAGTATGGAATAGATAACAGAATTAGGAGGGTGTGTATGTCAGCATATTAAAATAATAGAGAATGTTAGTGAATGGGTGGCTGAGTAAAGAAATATGCATGAATTGTATTATAAGACAAGGATGGCCCATGAGTGGGATGATATTCGCATTACAAATTAATGCAATAGTGAAATTGCTTATAAAATGGAAGATGCTAAATAGGTGATTTAAAAGGAAATGGTGAGTCTACTAGCTTTGACATATGCGGATATAGTTGTAGTTGCTAAGAATAAAAGATTAGTGAGGGAAGCATTGGTTTGTCTGAATGGATGTTTAAAGGAAATTGGAATGACCTTAAAGATGAAAAAAATAAGGGTTATGGGTGATGCTGTAAAAATTGGGTGTATTTTTCAATAAGTGTATCTTTTTGTTAGGGATACAAATTGGGGAAAATGATGTTATGGGTGAATGGGTAGGTTTGATAAAAGAAATATGTCAAGGACTTGTAGTTTAGTGTTCAAGAAAAGGTTTATCTGATCCCAGAAAAATGTGAAAAAGAGAGTGCTGAATTAGTGATGTTATGTTGTCCTATCTCGCCTTCATTTTTACAATGGTGGGTTCAGAGGTGACCCTCTGCTCCGACTCTGATGAATACTTAGCTGAAAGTCTCAAACATGGCTCGTGGCAAGAAGGTATCCCACAATGCAGTGGTGTAATTCCTCAGATATCGTTTGCCGCTTTACGAGGTTGGATGTGCTCATCTTGGCCGTGGCTAAGTTGTGATATTTTTTTCTATTTACCTTTGTCAAAACTTGCTGTTTTTGCATATATTTAGCTTTATTTTTACTAGGTTTAACTCGTTGTGTCTCTTGCTGCTTCTTGTTAAATAGTGATAGTTTTTCCCCTTTAGCATGGCTTTTGCCGTCACTTTCTAGGCCTCTTTGGTATCCTGTGTAATGGTTGTTCGTTGTTAGTGTCTTTATAGCTTATTTAAATTAGAGAGCTATACGCCCATTTAAGTTAGAGGGCTTGTACTGTTTTATTGTTTTGTGAGGAAAATAGAACCATTTTAGTTAGAGGTTCTATTTTTTCTTTCCCTTGTTGTTGCTCCTTGTGTTGTCCTGTAGTAACCTTTAGTTTAGATTTAGCATATTAGTCTTAGCAAAACCACTACGACAAATATTTATTTGTCACCTTTAGGGTCTTTTTTGGAAAATGTCTAAAGACTAAAAAGAGAGAGAACATAAGCCTTCAGGCTTTAAAAAATGTCAAAAGTGCTCGCAAAAAATGTCCATCACAGATGGACATGTTTGTGTTTATTGTCTTGGTGCCATTCATCTCCAAGAAGACTGCACCTTCTGTCATTCATTTAGTGCTAGAGTTCTTCAGGAAAGAAGAAACAAGTTGATTCTAAAAGGGCTCTTAAAGCCTTCTTTTGAGGAAGCCATTCACAGCTCTTCCTCGTCTTCTTAGTCTCCTTCTCCAAAAAAAAGGATATATCTCCTAAAAGACTATCTCCAGCTACATCGCTCAGTCAGAGCCACCAGTCAAATTCCCCAAAATTTAAAGGCCGCTACTTCCTCAGCTCTACAGTCCTCTGAGCTGTTAGAAGTCCTTTTGGTTGATAGGCCTGGTACTTCAACTCCAAAGCCTTCGGAGACTGAAGATACCTCCAGTTGGAGCCGGCCCATTGAGATTTCGCCGGTTTCTCCAACCTTGAGATCACCAATCCTCCATATGTCTCGATCTCCTTCCCTATCTTCCAAGTCTACAAGAAGCTTATCAGATGATGATGTGGAATGAGTGGTGTGTAGACTGAAGTCACCGGCGCTGACTAAATTACTCTGTACTCCCACCCATTTGGTTTCGGAGCCTACTGTGCCAACTGTTGTTCCTCCTCCGAGCCAAGCTGCTCCTTTGGAGCCGGAGTGCTCGGTACCACTTTATGTGGACCCGTCTGTTCTGGGACCCCCTTTCGGCGCCGTCCGGTTAGTCTGGGAGCAGAGGTTCCCTGGTCTGCCCCGGGAGAGGGGGGATTCTCGGCCCCGATCTTCTTCATTGCCAATCCTACCTCTCAGAGCATCGGCTTGTGTTAGTACTGCTCCCACATCAGCCTTGGGTCCAATCTCGTTGGCTCCGTTGCCTTTTTCTGTCTCCTCGGAGCCGGGGGAGTCTTCGGAACCAGCAGGATCCACTTTTGAGCTGATGAGCGTGTTGTCTACCCATTCAGCAGCACAGGATACCAGTACTCGTCCCCCCAAGGCACTGGCTACCATCACAGCACCACCCATTCCTCAAGACAGCAGAGACCCAGAGCCTCAGGATCCCCCAATGGGCGAACACCTCTCATGTGAGGCCTCCCCAGAATATCCTGAGGAGCCACCTCGGATTAGATCCTGCAAGAGGAAGCATGTTGACTCCCCAGATGAGTCCATCACTTTAGACACTGACCTCGAATCGGAAAGGTCCCAACGGTCGTCCACTGACGAGATCTCTTTTGCAGATATTCTAGAGATCCTCAAGCAAAGAGGCGGCTGGCAGCCCCCCCCCTTCTGATGAGTCGGTGTACCTGAAGGCTTTTGGGTCTCATCCTTCAGCCTCCTGGGTGTCCCTGCCTTTCAATGAACTAATGGACCTGGTTAGTCAAAAGGCATGGGAGTCGCCCGACACTACGGAACCGGTCCCTCGGAGGCCAAACAAATTTTTGTCAGCTCTTTTGAGCAAGGAATTTCTAACAAAGGGAGTACCTGTAGATGTTATGGTGGTGGCAGCAGCCACCAAGAAGGAACTTGCAGATACTTCATCTGTTCATACTCTGAATAAAGACTCTTGAATGATGGACCGATATGGGAAGTGTATCTTTTCTTCAGCGACTTTCTCACTGCAATCGCTGAACTACTTATCCCATTTCACGAGGTTACAAAGAGATCTCCTGAAAGAGCTAGGAGATGCTCTACAAGGTTCATTAGTTGTGGGGGTGAATGAGAAGGTCTCCTCCCAGCTGTCCATCTTAAATTCCATTGTCATCTCCTCCATGAGGCTCATATCATACGCAGCAGATGGAGCGAGCAGAGCAGCGGGTTCTGGAGTTTCCCTTAGGAGTCACTCCTGGATGCGCTTGTGCAATTTTGCAGAGCCCTTTAAGTCTACCTTTACTAACGCCCCTTTTGATGGTTTCTCACTCTTTGGACCCAAAATAAAAGATACTCTAACCCGGTGTGAGCAGGAAGGGAAAACTCTCTCTGCTGTTGGGAGTATGTTTTTTCTGTACCTTCAAGACCTTATCCCAAAGGTCAGAAGAGCGGAAAGATGTGGTTCAAAAGATCCCAGAGATTTTTCCAAGATGCACGGCGTGATACCTTCCCCAGGGGCAGAGGGGGAGGTAATAACTGTAGATGCCACCCCAGAGGCAGAGGGGGCCTGCAAACCAGGGTGACAGTGATTCCTTTTGTGGATGCCCTTATCAGTACTCCTGAAAGGAGGCCCGACTGTTCTACTCTGGAGACAGTCGGGGGACGTTTATCAATGTACCCAGAAGCCTGGCGAAATATCACAAATGACAAATGGGTACTAAACATAATATCCAGAGGATACTCTATCTCTTTTTCCAAACCTGTCCCACAGATCAAAATACTCTGAGATGTTCCACCCAGTCTAAGGGAACCAGCAACTATAGAGATTCAAACATTGCTCCACAAAAGAGTCTTCCAAATAGGATTCGGAACTTGCTCAAGATTCTTTTTAGTGCCAAAAAGAACAGGGGACTGGCGGCCCATACTAGACTAAAGCAAGTTAAACGAATCTGTCAAGAAGTCAACGTTCTGTATGATGACACTGCAGTCTATACTTCCCTTTTTAGGGAAAGACAATTGGATCTGCTTGTTAGACCTTCAGGATGCTTACTACCACACAAAAATGGACAGCCATTACCAGTTCAAAGCTCTGCCCTTTGGTCTCACTACAGCCCCAGAGTGTTCACCAAATGTATGGCAGTAGTCACGGCTCACTTGAGACGTCTAGGATTCCGTGTGTTTCCCTGTCTAGACGACTGGCTCCTACCTGCCACCACCAAGCATCTACTTCTACAAGCCAGGGACCTACCTTTGACATGTGCAATCAACTTGGCATTACAGTAATTTTTCAAAAATCTGCCTTGTTAGCATATTACATTCATAGGTGCAGATCTAGACACTTCATCTGTAGTAGCACATCTTCCAACAGAGTTATAGCACTCAGACATCAGATACTTCACCTCCTTCCCAAGAACAAAGTGAAAGCAAAGATAATTCTGTGCTTGTTAGGAACAATGGCCTCCACGATTACACTGGTTCCTCTTGCCAGAATGCACATGAGAATTCTTCAGTGGGTACTGTTCTCCCAATGTTCACTTCAGGAGCTTTCAATGTCTCATCTGGTCAGAAATAATGGAATCTTGCAAGAACGACTTGAGATGGTGGATATACTCCACTCGTGACGGTGGGCAGATCCTTTGTTCCACTTCAACCAGTAGCTACAGTGACCACGGATGCTTCCCAGATAGGGTGGGGGGGTGGCATTATCTGGGAAGAGCAGTCCAAAGTACATGGCAGGAACATGACACTCACTTGCATATAGATTTTCTAGAGAATGAGAGCAGTGCTTCTTGCATTGCAGGCACTTCAAGACACTCTCTCCCTCTAGGGACTATTGCGATTCAGTTAGACAATATGTCTGTGGTTTGGTACATAAACAAGCAAGGGGGGGGGACCAGATCTTACCCACTTTGTCGAGAAGCCCTAAGATTATGGCAATGGGCAGTTTCTTCCCAACGCTTTCCAATTGCAATGCACATTCTGGGGAAGTCCAACATGATAGTGGACAAGCTGAGTAGAGCAATTCTAATGCCTCACGAGTGGTCTCTCAGTCAAAATCTAGTGGAAATGATTTTCCAGACATGGAGACAGCCTTGCTGCGATCTCTTCGCCACTCCCATGAATGCCAAGTGCAGCAACTACTTTACCCTAATTCCCCCTCCAGGGTAGACACCGAGAGCCGCTTTTGCTCCCCATTGGCCCTTGCAACTTTTATATGCCTTTCCACCATTTCCTCTCATACCCAGAGTAATTCAGAAAGCACAAAGCTCGGGAAGCAGGATAATTCTCATTTCCCCTTACTGGCCTCGACAAGTTTGGTTCCCCTTCCTTTGGCCTCAGCTTCAGGAGAAGCCTTGGATTCTGGACCCACTGCCAGATCTGCTGACTCATATGTCAGGCGAACTTCATCCCTCTCTCAACACACTACAACTGACAAGCTTGGCTGCTCCACTTCCCAATTTAGTCAGGGTTCAAAATTTCACTCCTACGGTTAGACTCATCTTAATGTCTTCCCATAAAGCTTCCACTAGAAAGCTGTATTCTAGTAAATGGAAGAGGTTTTCCCTTTGGGCTCAAGATAAGAACATTGATCCTTTCTCTGCATCTATTCATTCTATTTTGGAATTTTTGGCGGAACTGTTTCAACAAGGCTCATATTGGTGATACTACTACCAACTTAATTTCACACAGGTTGTGTAGGGCCTTCTTAAAAGGTGCTTCCTTATTAAGACCTCCCTTTAAGGAACCCCTTTTCTCCTTGGGATCTAAATTTTGTTTCGTCTCATCTCACCTCCCTTTGAGCCCTCTTCGTCTTCAGACCTCAAGTTCCTTTCTTGGAAGACCTTGTTTCTAGTGGCTGTAACTTCTGCTAGAAGGGTGTCAGAATTGCAAGCTCTTTCTATTAAACCACCATATTTGGTTTTTCATAAGGCTAGCGTATCCTTACGGGTTCACTACATATGACCAAAGCCCATTTGACTGAGACCAAATGACCGAAAGTTCATTTGACCGAAAACCCATATGACCGAAAACTCATTTGACCGAAAAACATCACTGGCAGGTATATGCTCTGTTCATTTTGTAACCAGTTTTTACTGATGTATGTTTTAATGGATACACATTTATATAATAGTGCATGAACTGCAATTATGTAGGGGGCTATGCCCCCCATACCCCCCAATGTGGGGGGCTGTGCCCCCCCCCCTAACAATATATTCTCACTCCAGGGTCGCATGGTGAGTTTTTCTTTTATGTGATGATCAATATTAAACCCAGTGGAAAGAGGTGTGTTTTATTTTTTTGAGTGAAGATGGAGGATTTGGGTTATTAAATCCAGTTGTTTGTTCTGCTTTTTTAAACTTTAAAGTGGGTAAATGAAGAGAATGAGAAATTAATAGTGAAAATATTTAAATAAAATAAAAAAAAGGAGATTATGAAATATCTGTTTTTTTACATTTTATATCATTTTTACCAAGGAAAAATGCTAACATGAAAAGCGAAAATTGACGATCTAGGGAAAAATAGAAGGATGTGGATAATGTGGCGAAAAAATATTATGTAATCCGTGGGAAAATTTACTAGAAGTGATTTAAAGTAAAGTGATGTACTAAGATTGTCGGGATTCCCTGTGGTAACTGGTAATAAATGTGACCGGTAAAGGGAAATATACCATACAAAAAGAAAGTTGAAAGCTTTTTTTTTTTTTTTTGTATAGGAAGGAAGCGACAACAGAGCATGTTTTTTGAAAAGTAAGCGTGGCTAAACTCTGGAAAAAGTGAGAAGAAAATTTGAGAATATCATGCTATAAACAATATAGCTATAGATATGGTTATGGATATTATAAAAGCAAAAAGAATGTGTGAGAAGGATAGATAAGAATTGGGTCTATATTAGAAGAATGAAAAGACAAAAGAGCAAACGCACTTTTTGACATGTAAAACTCAAAGCCTGAAAACCGAGAAGTTATGGAAAAAAAAAGAAAAAAAATTGCTGTTTCAAAAAAAAAAAAAAAAAAATTAAAAAGACAAAGTGGGGCTTCAACCCACTCCCCGCTTAAATATACCAACTCTGAGATCGCACCACAGTGGAGAAAACATCAAAGTCGCGAGAATGGGGAAAAAAATCACTGTTCCGTAACTTCGCTGTTTTCAGACTTTGGGTTTTCGGTGTCTAAAGAGCATTTGCTCTTTCGTCGCTTTGCTTTTCTAATATAGACCCATAAGAATTTATTTTAATATTTGTTGTCTGGAACAAAAGATTGAAATTTTGTTTAATGGGAAATTAATTTTGGATGATATATTGTGAAAAATGTAGATTATGGTTGTGGATGAAGGAGTGGGGGTCAGTTATGAAAGAATGATGATGCATAGGAATGTGTATGTATGTACCTATAAGTATGCATATTTTGTAAGAATGTAAATAATGTTAATTAAGACCTTTTCTTCTTTCAGAAGGTGCTGTGGTATCTTTTACAAACTGAGCTGCCAGCAACTTAAGGAGATGGGACCTCTGTTTAATTTGTCATCTGAAGGATGACGCACTCAGGAACACAGCACCTATGGTATTCTACACTGCAGTACCAGCAACCAGTCTGTCTGCTGTGGGAATAGAACCCATGGTCTTCTGCACCTCAGGCAAGTATGCCAACTGTTGTTCAAGTGACACTAAGTTGTTTGGATGTCTTAATTGCTTTGACTACATCACCTTCTCTAATGCTACTGTGCATTTGTACAGAAAGCATTGTGATGGCACATCGGCATAAAGGGGAACATGTTTCGATACAAGACTTGAGGGTTCTTGTCAGTACTGATGGTATCCAGGATGAAGCAGCAAGATGCAGGCAGAGCAGTATCACAGCAGCAGGCTGACTAGCTCTGGGGAGTAGGGCACAGAATGCTTACACAAAACAGTTGCTCACTACTCTGTTTTGGGGAAGGTTGATGGTGGACTAAATGCTGCAAAGGGTACACATCCTGTAGATTACAAGAGTCCAAAATGTCTGTAGGTAAACAGTGGCTTAATCTTGGTATTGTGTGTGTGTTTGTGTGTGTGCGTATTGCATGCTACAGCATTCATGAAACGCACGCTTTTTTAAGGGATGGCGCAGCACCCATGAAATGCCCACTTTAAGAGGTCACACTGCAGATTGCAGGGGTAACTGCGGAGTTATTATGCATGCATATAACTGCACAAATACATGGCTACAGATGTACCATTTATGTCAGAAGTCCGTTACAAAATAATGTGCAGCAGATCTGTTTTTTGGTGCTTTTCTTGTGTGGCTTTTTGTACTGCAGTACTTTTTACATACAGTAGGTGATTGTTGCTTCAGGAGCCAAAATGTAAATTAATAGTTTGAAGGATTACTATAGGTTTTGCTACCAGAGAATGCTTTCTTTATGCCCTACTATTACTATAGGTTTTGCTACCAGAGAATGCTTTCTTTATGCCCTACTATTACTATAGGTTTTGCTACCAGAGAATGCTTTCTTTATGCCCTACTATTACTATAGGTTTTGCTACCAGAGAATGCTTTCTTTATGCCCTACTATTACTATAGGTTTTGCTACCAGAGAATGCTTTCTTTATGCCCTACTATTACTATAGGTTTTGCTACCAGAGAATGCTTTCTTTATGCCCTACTATTACTATAGGTTTTGCTACCAGAGAATGCTTTCTTTATGCCCTACTATTACTATAGGTTTTGCTACCAGAGAATGCTTTCTTTATGCCCTACTATTACTATAGGTTTTGCTACCAGAGAATGCTTTCTTTATGCCCTACTATTACTATAGGTTTTGCTACCAGAGAATGCTTTCTTTATGCCCTACTATTCTCATCCCACCCCATGCTCACTCATTATGCCAAGACAGTTTGCATATTGGCTAAGGTCTTTACCTCTCATACACAAGGTACATGGTTTGATTCTGATCTGTGGCCAATGTTGTTCTTGTATCTCTCTGAGGTTTCTCCTATCTTCCAAAATCGAACTTAACAATGGAGTTGTGGGTTGCAGTACAGATTCTGGATGGTGTCTGTCAAAGAGTTGTACAGACCAACCTCTCTGGGAATTAACTGGTGCACAGTATCTTCTAGTTAGGAGAATACAGATCAAAGAAATGCATCTTGTCAGAGCTGGACACTTGATAGACAGTTGTCTCTAGGTGATTAGGGTAAGGTGATTAATGTCCACCAAAAATGGATATGCGTATATACCAGGGAGAAGTGGGTTGAGTACCAGGCCCACTCTTACCTATACCAAGGTTAACGGTGGAGAGAGGCCTATGTGCTTCTCTTGGCCAGAGAATGCCCACCATAAAGCATAGAAGTTCTAGGTCAGTAAACTAATGGCCAACTAGTGTCCAGGTGCCCAACTTGGGTTATCTAGGGTAGCTCTTTTGAGCGAATGCTGAACGTAAAATCAGTCATCCTTCCAAAGATAACTAAGAATTGCTCAGTATATGTTCACTTGCGGGACAGAGTGGATGATATGATGGTAAGGAGGAGGCTGGACATCCTGTGCATTCAGTAGACAAGATGGAAGGGCAGTGCATCAAAGCCATTTGGCTTGGGATCCAGAGTCTACTACTCAGAATGTGGACTGATTAGAAATGGTGTGGGAATTGTGGGAACTGTGGTGGAGAGACTTCAGAGGACAGTGAGGGATGTTATCAGAATTAGTGACAGACTCCTGGCAATAACACTCCAGTATAAGAATAAGGCAGTATTCATAATATCAGCCTATACTCTACAGCAGAATTGTGATAGCAAGGAAAAGGATGCATTCAGGCAGCAGTTGCAGGACCTACTACATAGAGCAGGATGACATGAGATGGGGTTGTTCATTGGGCACCTGAATACGCATATTGGGATAGAAAAAACAGGATATGATGGCTGCATGGGTCCACATGGGTGGGGCAGACACAGTTCAACAAGAGAGACAGTCACAAGATCCCATACAAGAGTGGCCATCATGCAACTCTGGTAGATTTCCTCATTGTAAGGAAAGAGCACTGGGTAAAATCAGCAGTTGAAATGTCACTGCAGTGAAACAGGTAACCCACTCCATAAACCACTGATTGCCATCATCGTTTGAAGACAGTGGTCACAGAAGGCTCTAAGGTCAATAGAGACTAGGCTGAAGGGCTGAAAGTTGATTGGACAGAAAGATTAGAGTTCAAGGAAATAATCAGGGTTGTAGCACCTCAAGAAGAGGAAATACGCAAAGCTGAAAAAGAATGGCAGTGCCTCAAAACAGCACCAGTGAGGACTACAGAACAGATATTTGGTTGAGTTAGGTATGGAAATAAGGTACATAAGGTAAGTTGTTGGCGGAATACAGAAGTCCTGGAAGTCGTCAGAAGAAATCAGGAGTGCAAGAAAAAGTGGGAGATGGAAAAGACAGACCAGAAATACTGGCTGCCTAACAAAGGGGCTTAGAGAGCAGTTGTAATAGCGAAGAACAAGTTATCAGAGGCACTCTACCTCCTTTTGGAAAGTGACTTAGTAGATGACACAGAGAAAATCTCAAGTTAAAAGGCAGTGATGGAAAGATAAAGAAGTTAGTCATTGGATATCCTTCATAAGGGATGTCAGGAACAAACCTACTCACCAATCCGTAAGACATCAACGGTAGGTGGAAGGGGTACTTTCCGCAGCTTCTTATTGAAGAAACCCCACTGAAGGTGTAATGCCCCAAAAACAGTCTCTGATGAAAGAAGAGGAGGAGCCCACCCTATAAAAAATAAGAAAAGCGCTAAGGAAAATGAAGCTTGGGAAAGCAACAGGCCCAGATGAGTTTACAGCAGATATGATCAAGATGTTGGGTGAATTAAGGGAGAAATGGCTCCTAAGGGTACTCGTAGCAGTATGGAGAGAGACATATTCCGGACAACTCTAATATTAGTTGCATTGTACAAGTTGATGGTCACAACTGTGGACAGTGTGTTATCAAACTCTTGTCACGGTACATGAAGGTTCTAGAGAGAGTGAGTGATAAATGAATATTTAACATACTGGAAAGCAAGACAGGAGATTAGTAGCTCAGATTCAGATCAAGATGCAGCATAACTGACTCGATGTTTGCAGTGAGATGGACAGTTAAGAAGAAGCTAGCGATGAGGAAAGATTCCGGCTAGGCATTCCTAGACTTGGGAAAGCACATGATAGTGTCCCAAGAAAGCTGATTTTAGCAGTTCTTTGATGGTTTGAAGTCCCAGAAACATTGTTAGAATGTGTGCAGACTTTATGGACCCAGTGACACAAGTATGAACAGTATTTGATATCACAGAAGGGTTCCCATTGGTAGTGGGTCTGTGAGCCCAGTGCTGTTGGTACTAGTGATTTGGCTGTATTAACAATAATTTCAAAGGGAACAGATCAACAAAGTTGCTGTATGCAGATGACGTGGCATTACAGGCAGACTGTGAACAAGAACTTCAGCAAAGGATTGGAAAATTAAATGCAGATAGGATGAAACTGAGTACAGATAACAGTTGCAATGGCAGCAAATGAAGGGAAATCAGAAGGTTCATAGTTTAGTACTAAGCTAACTGCCCTTGTGAGCCATTTTAAGCCTAGCCAATTATCCCTTGTGAGATTCAAACCCTGCACTTTGTTTGTAAGGCAAACACCTTAGCCATTAAGCCACCCTCCCAACCCAGAAGAAGTGATAAGTGAGATAGAAGGGAAAATAATGGAACAAATTAGCTGCTACAAGCACCAGTGAGGGGTGGTTGAGAAGGGAAGACTGAATGAAGACATCAAAGCTAGAATTAAATAGACTGCATCCAACTGGCATTGAATATCAGGGCTAGTATATGACAGAATATCAGATAAGCTGAAAAGTAAGGTGCACAAAACAGTGATGTGACCAGTACTACTGAATGGTACAGATACCTGGGGAATGAAGGCAGAGCAGTTGAGAAAGCTAGAGGTGATGGAAGTGCCTGAGGCTGGTTGTAGGATGCATCCTGTTGGACACATGAAGAAATGAGGCTATCTGAGCAGAAGCCCAATTGGATCCAGTTGCAGAGAAGGTCAGAGTGAGATTATGATGGTGTGGGCACATATGCAGGAAAGCAGTAAGACAATCTGGTGAGGATGATTTGGGACAAACAGGAAGAAGGCAAGAAGAAATGAGTGTCCATCGAAGAGATGGATGGATTGTGAGAAAGACCTGCAACATTTTGGGCATGACAGAGAAGGTAGGAGAGTGGCATTGATTCAGGACAGTTGGTGATTGATGACACAACATCATGACCATGTGCCCAAAATGAGTAAGTGGGGGGTTGGCTATTAAGATGAAAAAAAAAAAGGATTAGTATAGATGACTGCTTGCTGTATGCCTTGACTATGTCTCTATCTTGTATTTATTTAGCTTTTTGTGAGAAAGGATACATATGATTTAGATTTTAATATTATTATAAAGATTTTTTAAATTCAAAGTACATACTTTGATTATTTTGTTTCTTCTTCTTTCGGCTTTTCTCGGTTAGGGGTCGCCACAGTGAATCTCCTTGTCCACTTATGATTGGCAGTGGAGTTTTACGGTGTCGAGGTGCCAGCCTGGCGCCCAACCTTCCACAGAAGGCACACACATGCACGCACTCACGCCTAGGGCCAGTTTAGAGTGTCCAATCCACCCACAACATGTCTTTGGGATGTGGGAGGAAACCGGAACACCTGGAGGGAAACCCTCACGACCACAGGGAGGACATGTAGACTCCCCACATAAGGCACCCCAGCTGAGGATTGAACCAGAGAACCTCTTGCTGTGAGGCGGCAATGCTAACCGCTGCACCACCTCGGCCGCCCACTTTGATTATTTTGTTTAATTATAGTAATTAACTAAATTAATTTACTTTTCACAGATTTTATAGACAAGCTACCTTAGTTATCCCTTTTGGCTTTTTGGAGAATCTGAAGTCCTTTAGCCCAGTCAGGATACCATTTTTATTTATTTTATCCATTTTTGACCAAGTTGACCCCATTAGGAAAGTTGCCTCTTTTCAGGAGAGACATGAGGTGATATTTCTACTACAAGGGTAAATTTTGCCAGGACATAAGGTAACTTTCTCTATTCTTTTCTATAGGTGTTGTGTTTTGTTATACATCCACGTGAGCTACCACCACCTCAAGCAGATTGGTCCCTGGTTTAACATCTTCTCCATAGAACAACAAACTCTGGAGTTTGGAACCTCCTTATGCTGCAGTGCTGTGTCAGTATTCCAGTCACCTGGAGATGGAAATGAACCCCACTGGCTTCTGGTCTTCCGGCACCAAAGGTTGAGCTGACTGACGGGGCAAGTGAAAAGTGTCCTGACGCTTTGAAAGCTGGCTGTTCTATCCATGGCAGAATAGATCCGTTATAGCCAAGGCTACTGCAGCAGTGATCATTCTAAATTTACTGTTACAGTAAGTTTACTTACACAACTGTATTTTCATCCAGATCTGGTAGGAGTCTCAAAATGGGTCATTGATATATTGTACAGCAGGTTATAGTGACCTGAGGAAGTATATCCTACAGCACTCCTCAGAGCTGTGGGGGAGTCCTAGGGATACATCATAGGTAAACCATTAGCAAGTTGTAGTGATCTTGTATGGACCTGTGTCCTTTGCTGTAGTGACCTTCTGTGGTGTTGTGATCTCCAGCGCTTTTAAAATCTAGTAGGTGTCGCAGGTATGAATTACTTTTGAA
This sequence comes from Protopterus annectens, assembly GCF_019279795.1. Lineage (NCBI taxonomy): Eukaryota > Metazoa > Chordata > Ceratodontiformes > Protopteridae > Protopterus > Protopterus annectens. The sequence continues at coordinate 34,483,443 of NC_056743.1, forward strand.
CTGTGTAGCAGTCTGCAGTGACCTTTAGTGGAAACTGCATTGGACCTTTTGGTTTACTCCAGCCCACAATTCTGCTTTAAAGGTAGGAGTCTTTGATATGGGTCAAAAGTGAACTGCATATCAGGTTGTAGTGGCCTTCTGGGGAACTGCAGCCTTTCGGAAGTATCCCTTTGGAAGCTGTATCCTTCCCTGTGGTGATCCTCTGGGTTTCTGGATCCTGCATGTCTCCTCAGAGCTATGAGGGGTCCTAAGTGTAGATCATGGGTAAAATGCACATCAGACAGGGTTTTATCACAGGTAAACAGCTTGTAAGACAAGGTTTTCCTAGTGATCTTGTTGAATGCTTTGAGAGTTGTTAAAGAAATAAAAATCAAATCCCTTCTCCTAGAGGGTACTCTGTCTTTTGTTTCCCTACACATACATTAAAAGGGTTAGTGAATTAAAATTAAAAAGGGTTTAAGGCTGGAAATATCTACAGAAAAAGATGAGAGAACTAGTACTGTTTGAAATGAGACTTCCTTTTGATGGGAGTGGTATTTTTTATTTATTTATTTTTATTTTGGTCCCCCAGACCTTATTGTTAATGGTCTGGCCCCCAATATTTAATGTCTACACCAGGTGTACCCACTACTCTTCAAGCCATCCCAGATTTGCTCCTTATTTGCTGTGGCCAGTCATGGATCCTTATTGTGTCCAGGAGGCTCAGTTTATTTATGGTTCTGTTCAGAGGGAGTTTTGTTTATGACCTACCCAATGTATTATATTACATTGGGGGTTGGGTTTAGTGTTTAAAGTGCTTTTTACTGTGTTCTAACAGGCAAAAAAGTTGCTTTTCTTCACGGCTTATCCATTTTACCAATTATTGCTGCTAGGCTTTCCTTGGGATTGGGTACCTTTTTCGACTTAACAATAAAAAGTAATTTACCTGTTCCTTGTTTCTTCCTTCTCCCAGTCAAAAAGAAGAAGAAAATTACTTAAAAGACTTTGTCCCCAGTAGCAGGCTACTAAAGTTTATCAGTATCAGAAGGTTGGCTCTGCTGTAACCATTTCTAGTTCCTCAGACCATTTTTCTTTGGCAGCCTCTGGTGTAGTCCATACAGCCACCATGGACCAGGGTTTACAGATGTCCTGTACGGCTGTTAGAGTGCTCTTGACAGGCAAGGGAGAGACGCACTTGTTGGTCTTGGGAGGAGGGTGGCAGAAGTGGGTCTGTATCTTCAGAGATACCTGTCAAAATAGAAGCCAAAACTAGACTTGTTTCTTCCCCTTTCTCTGTCACTTTGGATAGAAGTACTTCATTGGGCTAGCTCAGGGCTTAGTTCAGGCTGTTGACCTTTCCAGTTTAGCTATTTCTGGTAAGAGATAAATATTTATTTTCTGAAGAGGTTCACATTTTTTGAACCACAAACTGATTGTGAAGGAACAGATTGTAGTTTATCTACTCAGTTTTCAGATTCTGAAGAGAGTTTGGCTTTCTGAGCCCATCTCATTTGCGCACTCAACTGAGTGCAGTGAGATCATATTCTGATTTCAGGCACTCCTCCTGTGTACGAAGATAGCATTTGGGAAGGACAGCCCCTGTAGCCTCTTAATCCTGCTCTATTCCCTCCCTAAAAAAATAAATAAATGTATATATATATATATATATATATATATGTATGTATTTATGTATATATATATGTGTATATATATATATATATATATATATATATATATATATATATATATATATATATATATATATATATATATATATATATACATATATATATATATATGTATATACGTATATATATATATATATATATATATATATATATATCTTACTGTAACTGTCTTAGTTGCTGTTCTGCGTGCTGTCTGTTGAGTCGCTCTTACTCTGCACTTATTACTGCTTCTTAGTAGCCTTCTAGTTTACTGCCTTCTGCACTTGTTTTTTAGTCATTTGTTAATTTAATTGCATTTATTTAAACTGTATTTGCTGTAATATTGCTACACACTCAAGTGCGCTAGTCTGCACTGCAATTTGAATTGTATTTACTGCTGTTTTAGCTGCTTTTCTGTAAAAAAAAAAAAAAACATTCTAAGCTTGTTTCCTGCCTTTCCTGTAACTAGTCTAGTCCAGCTACAGACTTGCTGTATCCAAGACTGTTGGTAAGCTTCTGAGCCCCCCAAGCCCTTCTGTGTCATTGGGAAGCCTTCTAGCTTATCAGTGGGAGTGGTAAGCACTAGGTAACCTATCTACCATGGGAAGAGTAGGTTTTGGCCCAGAAATTGTAGTTCATTGGCGGTTTGGGCAGTTTTTCCATCTCTTTTTACTTTCTGGTTTAAAAGCCCGTTTTGCGTTTGGTCCCTGCCTTTCCTGTAACTAGTGAAGTCCAGGTACAGATTTGCTGTATCCAGGACTGTTGGTAAGCTTCTGAGCCCCCCAAGCCATTCTGTGATGGAAGGAAGCCTTCTTAGCTCATCAGTGTGAGTGGTAGGCGCTAGGTAGCCTATCTACCACAGGAGGAGTGGTTTCTGTCCCAGAAATTATAGTTTATTGGCCATTTGGGAAGCTTTTCCTTCTCTTTCAACCTTCTGATTTAAAAGCCTGTGTTTGCACTTGTTTCCTGCCTTTCCTGTTACTAGTCTAGTCCAGGTACAGATTTGCTTTGTCCAGGACTCTTTTTGTAAGCTTCTGAGCCCCCCGAGCCTTTCTGTGTTGGAGGGATGTCTTCTAGCTTATCAGTGGGAGTGGTAAGCATTAGGTAGCCTATCTACCACAAGAGGAGTGGCCCCTGGCCCAGAAATTGTAGCTATTGACTGTTGGACAAGTTATTTCCATCTCTTTCAACTTTCTGGTTGTAAAGCCGCACTTGCGCTTGTTTCCTGCCTTTCCTATAAATAGCCTAGTCCGGATACAGAGTTGCTGTATCCAGAATTGTTGATAAGCTTCTGAGCTCCAGAAGCCTTTTTGTGTTGGAAGGAAGCCCTCTAGCTCATGAGTGGGAGTGGTAAGCACTAGGTAGCCTATCCTCCACGGGAGGAGTGAGTTTTGCCCCAGAAATTGTAGTTTATTGGCCATTTGGGCAGGTTTCCATCTTTTTTAACTTGCTGGCTTAAAAGCCTGCGTTTGCACTTGTTCCCCGCCTTTCCTGTAACTAGTCTAGTCCAGGTACAGAGTTGCTGTATCCAGGACTGTTGGTAAGCTTCTGAGCCCCGCAAGCCTTTTCTAGCTTATCAGTGGGGAGTGGTAAGCATTAGGTAGCCCGTCTACCACAAGAGGAGTGGTTATTGGCCCAGAAATTGTAGTTTATTGACCATTTGGGCAGTTTGTCGATCTCTTTCAACTTTCTGATTTAAAAGACCACATCTGCGCTTGTTTCCCATCTTTCCTGTAACTAACCTACTGGGAAACACTAGAAAGTCTTAAACTGATACAAGCTTTCTAGCTTGGAAGAGCGACTTTGGAGTGATTAAGTATCAGTCTTCTGTATTTTTTGCTGTACTTAACTGTTTTCTGATTAAACGCCAATTTTCCACTGTTTATTGTGATTTAAAAGCTTGTTTTTTTTTTCACATATTGTACTTATTTGACTGCCTGCACTTTTTAAAAAGTCGTTTTTTGTTTAAATAATTTAACTGTTGTAGACTACATACTAAAGTGCGATAGCCTTTTCTGGTCGTTTGTAGTCATTTAAAGCTGTTTTAAGTGTAATTTTTACTGTTTTTGCCTTATCTTTATTAAAATAAAAACAAAATTGCTTGTTTCCCGCCTTTCAAAGTTAGTATAGTCCAGTTTGCAGGCTAGTGCTGAATTCAGGGCTGTGTTACAAGTTTCTGAGTTGCCCATACCTTACTTGGATAGAAGGAAGTTTCTCTGTTCACCTGTGAGAGGGGAGCTTTGAGCATCCTATCTGTCCCTGGAGGAGTGGTTCCAGCCCAGAAGTTAGTAGTTTATTGGCCATTTTGAGCTAATTTCTATCTCTCATTTCCCTGCTATAAAAACCACTTTTGCATGGTTTTGCATGCTGGGCAGCGCCGGTTAGCTAAGGTTAAATTATTCCCGGCTCCACTAAGTCTCCTGTTCAGTTTTTCCCTTGAAACTAGTCTAACTCTCAACCTAAGCACTCAGAAAGCATCCTGCACTCCAGCACTTGCTCAGACCTAATAGTAAGCACTAATGTACCCTGACACTTGATTGCCCAGCAGGGCAAGGCTCTTTATTTACCCCTCACCAACAAAGCGACTAAGCAGCTCACCCTACTATTCAGGCATGACCGAAGGGCAATTTCAGGTGTACTCTCTAGTCCAGCTGGTGAATCTGGGTATCCCGAGGCAATGTTACAACTGCCTCGTGTACACAGACAACTCTCTCCTCCTACCACAAAACACTAACATATGTGAGAGATGCAATTATAGAGCCAAACTGTAGGCTAAGCTCTTTCCACCCAAGACTGGAACAGACAGTCAAGAGGAGAAAGTTAACGCTTGCACCACACCTCCAGTCACACAGACCTACTAAACCAGCACTGGCAAAAAAATGCACATAAATACACAAAATCGTACTCAGAGGCTCTAAATAAAAACTTGCAAAAGCATCAGAGACCTCCAAAGCAGACACCCAAACAACCTGCACCTCCCATCACAAACCAGACAACACACAAAACACAAAATCAGTGTGCCTCACAATGACGGCTCTTAAGGCGAAATAACATACCTAACACACTAGTAATAGGTGACTATAGTCAGGCACATTGACGTTCCACTCACTAGGCTGGACAAGGAGAAGGTTATTGTTAGTTGCCTCTTGGGAGCCAGAATCCGCCACATAACACAAACACTCTGGTCACTCCAGAACAAGTACATATATGAGAGACTCATTGTTCATGTTGGTGTGAATGACCTGAGACATACCTCCCTGGACTACATGAAGAGAGACATGGAAGAGCTCTCTGATGATGTAGCCCAGGCAGGTATGACCCTGAGTAGCACCCTGCCCTCAACAAGAATGATACCTCAGTATAAAGAAAAAAATGATCAATTTCAACAATTGGCTAAGCTTCTGGTGTCATTCAAAGGGGCTCCAGTGTCTGTCAGCCTGGGACAACATGCTCGACAAGCCGTGTTGCTTCGCAAGAGACTACTTGCACCTGTTACCCCTAGGCTTTCAAATAATGGCCAAGGCTCTTTCTGCCCCCATAGTGCCTTTTTTAGGCAAGGCTCAAAAGTCAAACCCACCTCCGTAAACAGCACAATTAACAAAAAACTGAGGGTTATGCTACTCAACGCCAGGAGTTTAAATCTCAAAATGCACGTGCTCGAAGCACTCCTCAGTATGGAGAATGTCGACATCTGTGCAGTAACTGAAACCTGGTTCAAGGTTCCAGAGAGCACCCCAGCATTACTGGGCTACAACTCATACCACACGTTTCGGTCACAGAAAATGGACCGAAACACAAAAGGAGGGGGTGTATCCATATTCATCAAGGATACCTACACCTCCAGGTTAGTGGCGCAGCATGATACCTCTGAGATCATCCATGTGCAACTAACATTGGGCAAATATGCAATGCAAATTCTGGCCTGCTACAGATAACCCTCCATGACCCAGGACCACTACTCGGCCTTTCTGGAGGCACTGGAAAACATTAAGGTCCTACCGAACACTCTGATATTGAGCGATTTCAATTAGTCTACCATTAACTGAGAAAACTACTTGAGTACAAACTCCCAGGCCCAGCGCTTCCTGGAATTCATCAACTCAAACGCCCTGGCTCAGCTGGTAAACTCCCCTAACAGAGGTGAAAACATATTGGACCTGGCCATCACCAACATGGGTGACAGGTGTTCCACATCGGAGGTCAACCCGTCACTGGTTGATATGGATGTCCACACCCCACCACCACCCCCAACTAAGGAAACCACAGTAAAAAACTTTTCTAAAGCAAACTTCACCTAGCTTAAGACAGAGGCGGTAAGTTTCACACGCCCCACACTAAAGGATAATGCTGCCCAAGATGCAGAAACCTTTACAAATGCACTCTGTGAACACCTACAAGGATGCATGGATCAGGCCATGCCTAGTAAAACCAAGACTCACTCCTCTAAGAGAAGGAAACCAGCCTGGTGGACCCCTGCCATAAATAGGCTGTACAGTAGAAGGAGGAAACTAGTTCAGAAAAAAAAGCAAATCCCAAGAAGGAAAGACATCTGTGATCAGTATCACTAAGAAACTAAGGTCCCTTATAAAATCATCCAAGGTTAACTTCGAAAGAAAAATAGCCAAGGATTCAAAAGATAAACACAAAGCCTTCTTTAGCTGTGTTAAGAATCTAAGTGACATCTCGCAGATATGGACTGAGCTAGTGCAAAATAGCACAAAATATACTGAACCTACTGATACTGCCAGCATCCTGGCAGATAGATTCAGTGCAAACTTCACCCCTCTCTCACCCCCAAAAGGGCCGACAACATTACCAGAAAAGTGTAGTGTCCCGGAAATCACAGACGCACAGGTGAAAACAGCCCTTTCAAAAGCCAAAAACACTGAGTCAATGGGGCCAGATGGTGTCCCAGGCTGCATCCTGCACGAACTACAGAACGAACTAACCCCCCACCTAAACACACTGTTCAACCTAAGCCTTTACACAGGCTACGTGCCCATAGAATGGCACACAGCAACAGTTAATTCCGCTCCACAAAGGAGGGGCCACAACTGACCCTGGTAACTATTGCCCCATAAGCCTGACTAGCCTGGTCTGCAAGGTTATGGAGCGCATCATCATGGAACTCATTAACAAAGACATTGGGAACCTCCAAACACTTGACCCGACCCAGTTCGGCTTTAAGGGCAGATCATGCCTACTAAACCTGGTTGACTTCTTCGAGAGTCACCAAGGCCATAGACGAGGGAAAGGTGGTTCACACAGCCTACCTTGACCTTGCGAAAGGCTTTCGACACCATTCCCTAGTCGGGTATTACAGAAAAACTCACCAGCCTGAACATAAACCCTTATGTCACGAGATGGGTTGCCAACTGGCTTACAGACAGAACTCGGACGGTAAGAATAGCAGGCTCCAGGTCCAAGACTAAACCAGTCCAAGTGGTGTCCCACAAGGCTCGGTCCTGGGAACTCTACTGCTCAGCATATACTTCTCAGAAGTACAGGCAAACACAGGAGTAGTATGGTTAACCAAGTTCGCCGATTACTGCAAACTGGGTGCCATAATTGAATCTCCGGCTGACATGGATATCCTCCAAAAGGGCCTTACTGAGACTGACACCTGGTGTCAGTCATGGCCTCAAGCTAAATGCCAAAAAATGCATAGTCATCCTGTTAGGGAAAAACAAAACGCCCACAAATTACCACATAGGTGGCAACCCCCTTAATACAGAAGAGGTAGTAAGAGATCTGGGGACCCAGGTAGATAGTAATCTCTCCTTTGACAATCATATTGCCAAAGTAGGTAGGAAATCCTTCTATGTGGCCCATCTAATTACTAAAGGGTTCCCATGTAGAAATAGAGGTTATAGTGCCCCATCATAGAGTACAATGCCCCATTTGGGATGTACCTCACAAGATACTTCCAACAGCTGGAAAGACCTCAAAAGTACCTTACCAAGAAGGTTACTGGCCTCAAACATATGTCCTATGCAGCCCAACTGAAAGTGGCATATCACTTACTCAGAGGTGATCTCTGCCTGACTTACAAAGTCATGTCCAGCTCAGAATTGATGGGACATGCTCCACCGAAAGAAATCCAAGTCACTGCGAGCCACGTGCTCTAGTGAGCTAAACCTCGCAACAACAACCACTAGAACATGCTGGAGGGATAAATTCCTGTCACAGACTCCCCATGCTTTGGAACAAAATTCCTAACTACATTAGTCAGAGCCCCTCACTAACACTCTTCAAGAGAACCTTTGACGATTGGATGGGTAACAGAAAATATACCCCTGGGATCACTTCATTGGCTTTGCTTGACAGAGGCTCAGTTGATCAATGGGGTGGCAAAAGCCTACACTCTCTGGCTAGGCTTATAAATGCCCTCAACCAGATAGCCTAGTACCTACCTATGAACCTATTTTGTCAGTCCCTTTAAAGGATTCTTTTTCTCTGACTATTTCTAGAATAAGTCAGAGGGGGAACATAATGACAATCTGCTGTCTCAGAAGACATGTTATGATTTATTTCAACTGGACTTTCCAGAGCCTACATCTGTTCTTCCTGTTCTTTGCAGGCTGTTTTGTCACAGCCTGTATCTTGCTTGACAGCTAGGCTGCTTCCTCCAAGAAAGCAAGATAGATTGTATAAAGGTCCTCAGGCTTACAAGTTTTCTACATGCATCTCCAACCTGACCCAGCAGCTGTTGCTTTAGTTAATCCAAATGTTGCTAAACGTCTGTTAGTAATTGGGATAACTACAGCAATAGCTGCTGGGTCAGCAGCAGCTGTTGCTTTAGTAAACCCATTGGTGCCAAATATGTGGCTAATGCCAGTCCCTCTGTTACGGAAAAGCTTTGATATGGGGAAAAAAGTGTGGTGTTCTACAATACATTTTTTGGAGTTCTGAACTGTCAAGCTCATCTGCTTAAGTTTATGCTTTCCTCTTTTGAGAACATGAGGAATATTATATCTATTTCCTCACACGAGGAAAACTTTTGTGTAACTTGATTGCTTCTGTGTCTCAACAGGCTGCTGACTGTTTGAAACATGTTGCTCTTCTGCTACTGCCAATTCCAAGGCTGCTGTCACTGGAACTATTATGAGGAGGTTAGTTTAGTTGTGTTCTCAACCTTTCAGAACAAGTCCGAGCTGAAATTCTTAATTCTCCCTTGCATGATGAGTTAGTTTTTGGGCTATTTGCTGCAGAGGTCGTGTGATGAGAGAGGTAAGCAGATTCAAGGAATGTGTCAGATTTTTCAGCCTTCCTTCTCCAAGTTTTCCAAGGAATTTAATGGTACCTCTGCAACTGTTTTCAAAAGGGAAAATAAACTTGGCAAGCTGCTGGAAAGCAAATATTTAAAAATCAGTGGTTGCGGTGTGAAAAACAAAGGAACTCCACAATAAAGGACAGTTTACGTCCATAAGACTATCTCCAAGACCCCCCCCCCCTTTCCATCCTGGCAAACCCTTAATCCTTCCAGAAAATCTGAACCTGCATTTGTCTGTTTAGCAACAGATGCTTTCAGGCAGATGGACTCTAAAAGTAATCCATCAACATTTCAGGGGAAAATGGGAGCCTTTTCTCTTCCCTCTTGCCGTTCCAATCTGCTGTCTTGGGGTGGTAGAAGCCGTCCCTCCTTTTTGGTTAGTTGAAGGGTTTTATTTAAGAATTGTACTGGTGATGAAAGATTCTTGGGGACCAGTTCTGGATCTTTCCTTTCTGAACATGTTTGATGGTTCCCGAAGTCAGAATGTTCTCCCTTCACAACTTGTTACCCCTTATTCCCCTTTTGAGTTTTCTGGTAACTTTAGGTTTAAAAGATCCATATCATCATATTCCTATAGATCAAGATTTCAGACGTTTCATAAGGTTTTCTGTGTCTGTATTGTATTACCCTTTGGTCTATCCACTGCTCCAGTGGTATTCACAAAGTGCCAGGCTCCAGTGACAGTCTACTGCAGACTGCACAGTATTAAAATATGTTCATCGTGTTTCACTGTTGCAGTCCTAACAAATGGGTTATCCGGCTCCCGGTAGCTCTCAGTCAGCCAGAATACCAAAGATAAGTAAAAATGACGTTGGTTGCCGTCTGTTGTAAAGGATGTCAAAGCATCCGATACAAAAGGAGGCAGCCAACGTCACTTCCTCAGTCTTCCTTGCCATGGAGCCCGAAGCAGAAGCTTTTCATGCATGAGTGCCGGTCGGCAGTTTACCTTTGTTGGTTTCCGACTACAGAGTTGAAGTCTACTACAGTTAAGTACCTCATTGGGGATCCCCTTTTCTTGCCTTAACGAATGTCAGAAAAAGTTAATAATTGCCTTACCTGTGGAAAGCAGATTTCCTATATAGATTTTCATTCCTATTGCATTATCTGTTTAGGCCTTGATCACGACGTTCCCAATTGTAATCTTTGTGCCTCCTTTAATCCGCGTACAATCCGTCGTCGGGCTAAGATTTTGGCTAAGCATTTTGGAGTTTGGCCTAAGTTTATTGGTATGGTGTCAGCCTATCTTCAGGCTTCGGATATTCCGAAAAAGCGTAAGGACAAGGACTGTGACCGGCCTCAGAAAACTAAGTCCTCGGATGAGGTTAAGTTGGTCGTCAGTCAGGCGGGAGCCAGTGAGACGCTTTCACAGTCCCTGCAGTCCGCAGATGTACAACCGCAGGCCTTAAATGAGTCAGAGTCCCTTAGGCCTCCAGTTTGTCTTCCGACCTGTTGCCGGTCACCTCTTCTGCTGGAGCTGGTACTGCTAAGCTGACTCTGGGGTCCGAGGCCTCAGCTTTGCACTCCGACAGCAAACTTCTTTCTTCCACTCCTGCTGTTCCTTCAGCTGTTGCCAGGCCTCCCGAGTCCTTCAGGCTTGCAGGTAAGCCTTCCATTTGTAAGCCTGTAAAAAGGCAGGCTCCAGCTTCTTGTTCCCCTCACTCCCAAATGGTTAAAATGGCTAATGATTTGTTGACTCTCATTAAGGGTTCTTGGCCTCATCCTCCTAAAAGGAGTAGGGATGTTTCTCCTGAGGTTTTGTCCTGTTCAGGATCGGATTCTTCCAGCATTTCTGCTGATGAAGAGGAATTTTCTCAGGCTTTTTCTTCCTTTGAGGATTCAGATGCAGAGGAGTCCATCCCTTCGACCTCTCCGCCAGAGGAGTTCCCTTTTGGTGACACTTTTAAATTCCCTTAGGGAACATTTTAAATGGGAAAGCCAGGATTATCCCCAATCTAAGAAACAGATTAGGGAGTTTCTGGATCTACCTCAGCATAAGCCTCTGGCTTTTTATTCCCCCCTGTGTTGGAAGTTGATATTTTTCTGGGAAATTCCTTGTCTCCAAATTCAGTTCCTCCTGCTCCCAGGAAACCTGACAGGTACTACAGAGTCCCTAATTCTCCTCTATTTCTTTTCAGGAACCCATTGGTGGATCCAGAGGTTATTTCTTAGGGCCCTAAAGGAGTTAAGGTCACTGTTACCAGGAATCCTGTTCCTTCGGACAGGGAATCTAGAAACCTTGATAGGTGGGGCAAGAAAGTTTATACCTCTGCCATCCTAGCTATTAGGGCTACCGATTGCCTTTTTCATATGCTGAAGTACCAACAGTACACCTTCGAGGCTATTAAGTCTAAGATAGCAATTATACCTTTTTTGGCAGAGAGAGTAAAGACATGCAGGACTTATTGAATTCAGCCACTCTGCTCAATAAGCATTCTTTGCATTGTAGTTTTGACATCCTTGAGGCCTCCAGTAGGGCTACGGCTACTGGATCTGTTATTAGAATGCACGCTTGGCTCAGAGAACAGCCTCTTCCAGAACCTGTCAAGGCTAAGCTTTTGGATGTACCTTTGCATAAAGACAGTCTTTTTGACAACAAGGCTGAGGAGGTGCTTAAGAAGATGGAGGGTAAGGCCAAGTCCATGCAAACTGTTAAGGATTTTCTGCAAGTTCACCCCCCTCGATTTAGCAGGAATTACCCTTCTAAGAGTTGGACCTTTCCTGATATCAGCAGACAGAACCGTTCCAGGACTAGAGGTTACAAATCTTCTAGGGGGCAGGCAGCTACCCCTCAAAGGTCTAGGCGGTGGCAGGCTTCCACTTCTAAGGCGGGAAGCTCCAAGCCTGCATCTCAATCGAAACACACTCAATGACTCTACAACTTCTGCCTGTTCTTGCTTGCCTGTAGAGTCCTTTAGGAGGAAGGTTGGCCCTTTTTTCAGATGTCTGGGCCTCTATCACAGACTACAAATGGGTGCTCAGAACGATGCCCCTTTCCAGCTCCCATTGGATTCCCAGACTTTCCTCTAAACCAAAGGGCAGAAGTAGAAAAACAAATTTTGTCTTTGTTTCATCTGGGAGCAGTAGAATCAGTTCCTGCTCGGCAGGTAGGCCAGGGCTTTTATTCCAGGCCTTTCCTAGTTCCAACAAAAGAAGGCACTTGGTATCCTAGCCTGGGTCTTTCCATTCTGAACTCTTTTTCTAGTAATTCCGAAGTTCAGAATGCTCACTCTGCATCAGTTGCTACCAATGCTAGAAAAGGATTCCTGGCTGGTAACCTTGGATCTCAAAGAGGCTTATCTGCACATCCCTGTCAGGGAAAGTTGCAGGCAGTATCTTCATTTCAGGGTGGGCAGGCAACATTACCAATTCTCTGTGTTGCCCTTTGGCTTATCTATTGCTTCCAGAGTCTTCATAAAGTGTCTGGTGCCAGTCATTGCTTTTTGCAGGCAGAAGAAAATTCAGATTTACCCACACTTGGACGACTGTCTGATTCAGTCAAGTTCTCAGGAACAGTTACTAAAGGATCTGGAAATCGTAAAGACTCTTTTCTCTTTTCCCTGGGTTACACTCTCTCAACGAGGAAAAATCAAAAATGGTACCATCCAAGGAGATAACATTCCTGGGAGATAACATTCCTGGGAGCAAGTCTGAACACAGCTGCCCAGATGATATATCTCACCCATGAGAAGCAGACAACTCTCAGTTTACTTCAAGGACTTGGCAGGCCTGTCCCAGCTCTCTGCAAGGAAATATCTGCAAGCTCTGGGATTCATGGCATCTTGTATTCTCATGATTCCATATGCAAGACTGCATATGAGGAAATTGCAATGGTACCTCAAGAACATTGTGTGTCAGCACACACAGGACCTGGATATGATGATCCCTCTGCTTCCATCTCTGCAGACGGAGTTTCTGTGGTGGGCAACAGCCTGTCTACAAAACAAAGGCATGCCCTTTCGGACAACTGACTGCAGACGCATCGGACTACACCTGGGGAGCACACCTGGATGGCAGATGCATACAGGGACGGTGGAACGCCCAGCAGATGCACCTGCACATAAATCTAAAAGAACTGATTGCTGTTCAACAGGCCTTACTAGCTTACAAGCATCTTTTTTCTCCAGGGACCCTGCTAGTAAGAACAGACAACACCACAGTCATGTGGTACATCAACAAGCAGGTAGGGACTCTGTCTTACACCCTGTGCAGACAAAGTATGAATCTTTGGTCCATGGCAGCATCCCCGGACTTGCATCTCCTAGCTCAGATGTTCTTCGTGTTTCATTGTTGCAGTCAGCACTTTTGGTTATCTGCTTGCAGTAGCCCTCAGTCGGCCTGATTAACAAAGTCTTGGGTCCTGCGTCGGTTGTTGTCCCTTCTTCCATAACGTCAGGTCGTTAGGGTTATAAAACATGCATCCGATGCCATTACAACAGTCTTTCTTGCCGTGCGGTGCCCGAAACAGAAGCAGTTCGCAAGTGCTGGTCAGCCACATCCCTGGACTTGCATCTCCTAGCTCAATTCCTTCCAGGAAGGCTCAGTGTTTTGGCAGACCAGTTGAGCAGGCAAACCCTGGATCCTCACGAGAGGCAGCTGAACAGAGCAATCTTTCACAGCATCATTCAACGTTGGGGCACACCTCAGGTGGATCTTTTTTCCTCCCCAGACAACCATCTTCTACCTCTCTTTTGCACCAGACAGCATCACAGCAGAGCCTGGAAAGTGGATGCCCTGTCATTCCCTTGAACGTTGCTATCAGTTTACGCTTTTCCTCCTCTTCCACCCAGAGTGTTATTGAAGATCAGGGACGAATGACCAAGGGCTATTCTCATAGCTCTGGACTGGCCCAGACAGCATTGGTATCCATTGCTTCGCCGTCTCTCCCAATTTCCTCCTTGGCATCTTCCTCTGAAGCCAGATCTTTTGGTTCAGGAAGAGGGAATCATTCTGCATCCTCATTTTCAGTCCCTCCATTTGCCAACATGGCTCATTGTATGACTCCTCACTTATCTTCTTCCCTTTCCCAGCAAGTGGTTGATGTGCTGAGGGAGGCCAGAATGCCTAGTACTAGGAGGTCGTACGCTGGCAAGTGGGAAAGGTTCTCTCATTGGCTGCAGGCTAGTGGGGACTCTTCTTCTCAGCCTACCCTTCCTCTGATCCTGGAATACCTGGCTGAATTGCTTCAGGCTGGTCTTTCCTTTTCCTCTATCAAGCTCCATGCTTCAGCAGTTTCTGCTCATTGTTCTTTTGAACAACTCATTTTTTTCTCATCCCCTGATGAAAATGTTTCTCAGAGGTGCTTGCTACTTAAATCCTCCCAGAAGGGCACCTACTCCAGCCTGGGATCTTAATTTTGTTCTGGAGAAACTCACTCTTCCTCCTTTTGAGTCTGCTGCCACTGCAGATTTACATAGTCTTAGAAGACTGCTTTTCTCTTGGCTATAACTTCAGCAAGGAGGGTTTAGGAGCTGCAGGCTTTGAGGGCTGTGGAGCCTTTTCTTATTTTCCATGCATACAGGGTCTCTTTGAGAACCAATCTCTCCTTTATGCCTAAGGTGGTTTCTAGCTTGACCCTTAATCAGTCCATACACCTTCCTACCTCCTTCCCTAATCCTCGAAATAGAGGTGAAAGGATCCTACATTATCTTGATGTGCACAGACAGCTCAGGCTTTACCTGGACGGGACTAAAGACCTTCGGGAATCACTTGGACAGGACTAAAGACCTTCGGAAATCAACTCAGTTATTGGTCAGTTTTGCCCCTGGAGCTCAGGGAAAGGCTTTTTCTAAGCAGACCATTTCCAAGAGGATTGCACAGTGTATCATCTTTTGTTGTTCTTTTCATGGCAAGGCTCCTCCTCAAGGGGTTAGGACCTGCTCAACTAGAGCAGCTTCCACTTCTGCAGCCTTTTTAAGGGGTGTCCCTACTAAAGATATTTTGGAGGCTGCCACATAGTCTTCTGTTCACACTTTCACAAAAACATTATAATTTGCCTCTGTTTTCCAGAGCCAGGGCAGGGTTTGCCACTGCTGTGTTGCAGGGCATCATCTCCAACCGTTGATGCTGTTGGTTCCTCTCCCCTTTTTTCTCTGGGCTTTGGTAATCAACCCATTTGTTAGGGCTGCAACAGTGAAACACGATTAACATAGTACAGTTCTGTACACTTACCATAAATGTAGATGCTTGAGTGTATTCACTGTTGCAGTCCTGTTTCCCTCCTTCCCCCTTTTTGTGGTCCTCTCCTCCTCTATTTTCCTGAAGTATAGGCTTAATTTTTTTTTTTTGCCAAATTGGTTGTTGGTTTAAGCCTTCTTTTCTGGGGGCTCCTGACTGTTATGGCAAGAAAGACTGAGGAAGTGACATCAGCTGCCTCCTTTTGTATTGGACGCCCTGACGTCTTTTGCAACCGACTGCATTTTTACTTGCCTTTGGTATTCTGGCCGACTGAGGCCTACCGGGAGCCAGATAACCCATTTGTTAGGACTGCAACAGTGAATACACTCTAGCATCTACATTTATGGTAAGTGTACACAACTGTACTTTTCCCTTATTTAGACAATTTGCTTTTCTTTGTGGAGTCTTGTTCAAAAGGATCAGATGTCTCTCATATGGATAAGGGATCTGCTGCACAGATTGGGGTTCCAGGAGAACATGCAGAAGTCTTGTTTGACCTCACAGGATTGTTTTCCTGGGATGTCTGCTAGTTACTTCAGTTCAAACAAAATTTCTTCCATAGGATTCTGGGTCTCTTGTCTTCATGATTCTCAGTGTCCCTCTTGAAAAACACCACATGAAAAATAATCCAGTGTAACCTGAAATCTATATAGTCTAAATCCACTGACATTCCATATTCTTGTTTTGGGGGTTGTGAAAAGGGAGATTTATTTATTTATTTTTTGTGATTCTAGGTTTATCAGAATACAGGTTCCTTCTAGCTCCAGCATAGTCTGCAACAAGACGCACCTCAGACTTTGCTTGGGGAGCACTATCTATGGGGATAAAAGTGCAGGGTCACTGGAACAGAAAGCACAGACCAAAATACATAAACATAAAGAGATGTACATAAACATAAAGAGATGTGGACACTTATAAATGCTGTCACCTCACTATCAACCTATGAACCCTGGAATCTCTACAAGTATTTACAGACACCACCACAGTGATGTGGTACGTAAGGGAGGACCAGATCTTACCCACTGCACAGACTATCCATGGTAACCTGGGATATAGCTTTTCAGTGCAATCACACTCTAGAGGCATCGTACATTCCATCGGAGCACAAGCTGACCCAGGTCCAGTACGCACACTCACAAATGAAAATTTGATTTGAGAGCGTTTTCCAGGAACTGATCTAGGTGTGGGAAGTACCTGAAGTAGATCTTTTCATCTTTACTCACAACAATTGACAACATTCTGCATCAGGACTCCTGCAAGAAGGCTTGGGATGGGGTGCTGGATGCTTTTTCTTTTCCTTGGACTGGAATGTTCCTTTATGCTTTTCCACTGATTGCACTAATATCCAGGGTTATTCTGAAGATTTAGAAAGACTCTCCAAAGATCATTGTAGTGACTCCCTTCTGTTTCAGATGACGGTGGTTCTCCTTTATCTGGAAATAGCCATGGACAGTTACTGTAAGCTTCCATGTAGACTGGACCTACTCACATGGCAATGGGAGTTTGATACATACCAACCCCAGACAACTGCAGCTGACTGCCTGGTAGATAGAATCTTAATACATTTTTAGGCACCTTTTCTCTGAGGATGTGCAGCAAGTATCAGAGGAAGCTAGAAAAGCAGCTGCTGTAAAATCCATATATTAGTAAATGGATGACGTTTTCTATTTGTTGCCAAGAAAAGAACCAACAACCATTCAGGGCTAATGTTTCTCTGGTTCTAAATTAATTGTTTGGCCTGTCTTACTTTAAGGTTCAAAACAAACCATGAAACCTCAAATGCGAACTTGAAATAGCTGTAAACACACAAAATAATAAAATGAACAACTAAAACCAAAAACTTTAATAACCATAACTTAAAACGCATATAACAGCAACTGGTAAGCGCTCTCATTCCCTCATTGGAACTTCTTCAGACCTCAGAGGTCTGATAAAGTTCCAAGGAGGGAATGAGAGTGCTTAACAGTTGCTATTATATGCGTTTTATTTAAGTTATGGTTATTAAAGTTTTTGGTTTTAGTAGTTTGCTTTATTGCTACTTTAAGGTTCATTTGTTGTTCATATCAGCATGTCTGCCTGTGGATCCCCCTCTTTCAATGCAGTCTCTTGTGAAAATGTTTTTGAAAGGGGTGTTGCCTGCCTGGAACTCATATGGCTCCTCCTTGGTCTTAAAGTTGTGTTACTCTTACTCCATTTGAAAAAGTTCATCAGACTGACTTCAGGTCCTCAACCTGAACAGGTGTTACGTCAGAGCAATGAGTATCTGAGTTACAAGCTCACATTACGAGTTAACCCAATTTCATTTTCTGCAAAGATGGGGTTTCCTTAAGAAATAATCCTTCATGTACGCCTGAAGTAGTGTCCACGTTTACCATGAGTCAAGCTGTTAATCTGCCTGTCTTCTTTACATAACCCACTAATGAGGGAGAAAGAATAACTCCTTGCCTTGGATACCCATAGACAACTCTGGCAAAGTCTTGATAGAAACAGATCTCAACTTTGATCATTTGTTTAATTCATGTGAAGGTAAGAAAAAAAGGGCGGTCTGTGTCACAACAGACCTATTTCCGAATAGTTGTCTCATGCAGTTAACTTTTGTTTTTCCCACCACAACATTACAGTTCCAGGCAGGGCCAAGGCTTATTTTAGCAGGGCCTTGGCTTTGTCTGTTTTTTTTTTTTTTTTTTTTTTTTTTTGTGTGGCAAGGATTGGATTCTAGAAGCAGCAACTTGGTCATCTGTGCTCAGGTTTATAAAGCACTATAAGCTGGATTCCTTCTCCACATCTAGAACAGGCTTTGCTAGGAGCATTTTCCAGGGACTCGTGAATCCTTAGTCTTTTTGCAGTCCGTCTGAAGTGTGGTAGTGATGCCAGAGAGTAACATGGACAGTTGTGTAAGTAAACTTACATCACAATAAATGTTTGAATGATCACTGCTGCAGTAGTGCTTCCTCCCTCCACCCCCTTAGTTTTGTTCTGTTAGGGTGAGGACCTCTATTTTTATTTTCCTAATATTGTTGTTGACGGAGCTTTAGCCTCCAGCTGTCTGTTAGCATGAAATCTCTGAAGGGCTTGGAACCCAAACCCGTCTCTAGTCAGCTAAGCGTGAGATGACTTAATAGTTTGGGCTCATGGAAGGTGCCCTGAAGCTTTGTAAACTGGTTTGTTGTTATCCTTGGATGGATATAACCCATATAGCTAAGGATACTGCAGCAGTGAATATTCAGTCATCTGGCATTATGGTAAGTTTAGTTACACGACTGTACTGTATGTATTTAACATAACACTTGTTCATTTTCATTCACGTCTGTCCAATACAACTTCCAGACAGGCAGCAAACTTGATCTGATGGTGTAGACTGTCAAGGGATTATGCAACGTCTGTAGGAGCTAGAGGTACTAGAGGGCTAGTTAATGGCCAGATCCCAGCTGTCTGGGCACCCCTGTACAGCTTCATAGGTAAGTACTAGAGTAGCTGTCCTTGCGGGCCATTTTAAGCCTAGCCAGTTTCCCTTTTTGTGCTCAAAATAACTTGTCCCATTTGGTTATATATTGGCCTTGCCCATCCCATGGCCGATTAATTATATATTATTTCTAATGAAAATAACTGGGATCATAAAATGGGTAGTTTGAGTGGACCTATGCATGGGATAAAGTATTTAGGAGTTGCATCTCTCCATTAGTAGTACAGGGGCAGTCCTGGTGGTACATTTTCTGTTTCCCATCCATTGATCTAAGTTGTGCTTGAAAATGGATAAGGATGAGTACTTTTTAGGTAAACTGTAAATACATGACAATGTAATACTCATCTCCTGGCCAGTATCCTCTTCCTACCACATATCTGCCATTGTTGTTTTCTGCCTTTTTTCCCTGTTGGATTACTGTTGGAGCCTCTCTTGCAGTTACTATTATTACTTCCCTTTTCTTTTGTGTCTGATACTCTGCAGAATGTCCACCCTGAAATACTTTGACAGGTTCACATGCTTATTTCTGTGAGAGGCATCTCTTGTAACATGACTATTTGCACCCTGCATTTCTTAATCTAATTAGTGCGGATTGCTGTTGGTCTGTACCTGGAAGGCCATTTACTCTCAATCTCATTACTTACTGGCAAACAGTCATTTTGATAGTTCTGTTGAATGATTCTCCAACTTACATGCACATACTAATGTCTGCCAGGCATATCCTATATGCAATTGATTTTTTTTTATCTTTATTTGATCCCATGTTCTATTTTCCAGATGTTTTGCTTCAAACCTCCAACCCCTTTTAGCTCACAGCAAACACACAAAATTATATACACTTTCAAAACAGAAAGTTTAATCTTCTATATAGGGGCAGATGCCCTAAATCAGTGGCTGCATCAACAGACATAACCTGTTGTAAACTTTGGGTTTACTATTTTATTTTTATTTATTATAATTGTCCTTTGGTAACTGGGAAAGTCCGTCTGAGCCAGTGGCCCCTTTCAGTGGAAGCCCGGACAGAAAAGCTCCACAACAGATTCAAAAACATTTAAACAGTAGTTGATGAGCAATTGTATACAAGGAGAGAGAAGCCTTGACTGCAATTTAAATAGTTTACAATGAGCTGGGAAGAGAGGCTCCACAAAACATACACTGATAAGTAAATTACGCACAATGAGAGAAAATCTACACAACTGAAACAGAGACTGAGGTACAGGACCAGAATATTACTAAGATAAACTGATCAAGAATACAATATGAACTGCAAGAAACAATACACTTTGCAAAGGTGGAGAGCCTATGTCAAACTAATACATAGCTGTCAAAATGTTGACTATTTCTAATATATGGAGGTGATAAATAAGAGTATTCTGCTGCTCATCTAGAGCAATCAAATGAGATGAAGAGGAGTAATGAGCAGGAGGGAAAACTAAGGACCTGGAGAAAGAGTTTATTATTAGAGACTGTGGAAGACATTAGCGAGGAAAATGAATAGTAGAAAGAGTTGCCTGAAGAGGTAGAATAGCACACATTAGTAGTATGATATCATTAAAGTGAGAGCTTCCTTTGATGTTAGACCATTACTACCTGGTAAGGTATGAAGGTGTTGGTGAGTAGGTTGTGTCTCCTCATCTTTTCACTGTTACCGTCTGAGATGTGAAAAACAACTTGGATGCTTTCAGTAAACTTTTAGCTTTAAGGATAAGGTGCATTGGCTACCCTTTAAGTAAATGAACTAAATTGTTTCTGTTAAATCTATTGTATTAAAGTACTAAGGCTGCTGGGGAGACAACTGCCTGCATAACTTTACTTCAGTTTCAGACTTCATTAATTGCTTGCCAGTAGCTGTTTAAAATGTAGTTGTTTTGTACCTTGTAGATTTCCCTCGGATCATGTAACCCAGGCGTTCCCTGTTGAATTATTTTCACCTGCGCACACTGTCTCCAACTAAAAGTATCTGCTAAAAGTAGCTAGTATCTTTGCAACTGCAAGAAATAATCCTTGTATATTTAATTCTGAACACACTGATCAGATTTGATGACTTATGACTTTCTGTTTGCTTAATGCTTCAGCTAAAAATGTGCTAATGGGAAAATACACGGCTAATAACTTTGGAAAAGCAAGAAAGAAGTAAAATTTTTTTCACTTTTTTATTTATGTATTTTTCTGCTGTTCAAGCTTTTTTTTTGCTTAAACTTCTCTATAGCTTAAATTAAGGATATTAGTCTGGACACCCACTTCTTTAAATGGAAATTGTTATAGTTTAATTTTACGCCTGAAATATCCTGTCCAGCAGCTCAAAATCACTACATTAACGGTTATTTGCTTCTTTCCACGCTTGCTTATCTTCTAACGGTAAAATCTGGATACATTATAATTAAGGAAAAGTATTATCTTTCTTAGTATCACTATGACATGCAGCAGTCACTGATGACTCCCAACTTGTCTTTAAAATACTTCTGATTGAATACTATACAAGATTGCTATATAATATCCCATCTGGTTTACATGTGAAATTTATTGTACCGATGAGAACAAAAACCTTGCATTTTTACTTAGTGCCGTATCAATGACAAAATTACTGTAATTTTTTGAATCTTCCCACCACTTATCTAGTCAACAAACGTCCAGCCTTTTCAGCCACTTATTCTTGAAGAGAGACGGTTTGTGTGTATAAACTGCACCTGACTGGAATGATGCTTTACATTCTCATGTTTAATGAAGAGCATCACGTTATTGCAGGTCTTCATGATCTTTTTAACCTCTTTGCAGTGGTCACTGGTTCAAGTCAAGGCACTCCCGATCCTTCTGGTCAGCTGATGGACTTTTTTTCTTTTTCAGAGCATTATTCTGCAAAATCAGAAGAATGAGAGGGAGAATCCCCTTCAGCTTGCTGGCTCATTGTTAGCTGGGTAAATTTTAATTCATCCCCTAGCCTGTTCTGCATGCAGAAATATCTTTGATCTCCAATATCAAAATATTCTGTAGAGAGCTGGGTGTATCAACTTGAATCTCATACCTGCCTCTTGACATCCCATGATTGTTAGGATAACCTTGCTTTTACCTGGTATACAGTGAATAATTATTTTCCACGAAGATTACGATGTCCTCAATATTAATACTTTGCTCTTCTGACCAATTTTTGTCAGACGCAGCTCTTCCTGTTGCTATGACTGCATCTTTCTAGGTCTTAGGTGCTTTCGGATAGCTAGATTTCAAGCAGATACATAGTGCACCTTTCAGTTAACAGGTTCTGCTGTGGAACACGTGTCCTTTTGCAGCTGATTATTTGGTTTTTCGTAAAAGTAATGCAGTGTATTTCCAGTTTCGCTGATTTAGCAGAAAATCTCAGGTTTTCTCTGTGTGCTGTTTCTTCCTCTGTTTTTGAAACCGTTCACAAGAAGACTAACGTTCATCTAATCTTTCCTTAATTTTAACTTCTGTCTGCAGTTTTATCAGCCCATCTGAATAGCTAGTTAAAGCTTATATTCCCTCTTTCTCATTTGCCTTTCTATATTCTTCAATATCTCAGTTAAACACCTCTGAGTACATTTTATTTATTCTTCCTCTAAATAACTGGAACTTGGAAGCCATTTCCTATAATAAATATGAAACTGCTTTTCATGAAAAGTTAGGGTGGGGGGTGGGGGGTTATTGTCAGCCTCATTTTCTCTTGCTGTCTCCAAATGTTGTCTTTGCTGGCATTCAAGCGGTGTAATTACTACAGAGTAACTGAATTTTACCCAAATTGATAGCTTCTATTGGAGTTTTAATATGTTCCCAATGTTCATGCAGCGATGGTTCTAATCAAACTTGCTGCTCTATATCCAGCCATCTTGGAAAGTCTGCAAGGTAGACCTATTGTAGTTTGATTGTTTTGCACTGTGGAGTGTCTTCCACACTAGTGTCTGTTAACAACCTTGGTTATTGTACTTGAAAGACTTTAATTTCTAAGTTTTTTTATATTTTTGGTGTACATGATGTTGAGAACTGAGCATTATGAGAACTTTAGTAAAGATGATGAAGTCCTAAGGTTTTATAAAAGCTGCATACGCTTGACAAAATAAAGCTGATTCTGAAGAGGACAGGGCAAGCAAAAGTAAGGAAAATGAAAGAAAGTCTAAGGCACATCCTTCCACAGTGCAGAGAAACTAAAATATATTAAGAAAAAAAAGTTTTAAAAAAAGTCACTTGTTTGCCTAGTTATGCGGCAGTATTTGAAACCATCACAAACCCTTTTAAAAAAAGTTAGATCCATCACCGATGCTTAAGAAAAAGTGCAAATTATATTTCACTTCAGGCCCTGAAAGAAGAACATGTTAGGATGCTGCTAAATAGGAGCCGTTTCTGCTGGTGAGTATAAATTCTTTACATGTATAGAATCCCTAGAACTGATAGCAGATGATGTATCATGAAACTCCTGCTGACTTCAGTTTTATTTGTGCCAGTGCCAGTATTTCCATGGGAAAATCTTCAGTGTATTAAGCAATATATTTGTATATACTAGTAAGATCACTGCCCCCTTGTATTGCCACTACTTGTCTGAATTGTGATGCAAGAAGCAGCCATGCCCCTAACACTGATCATTCAAACCACCATCCGACATTGACTTCCTAATATTACTAGTCATACAACATGTTTTCTGCTTAATCCTCCTCCCTTAGTGTTTCATCTGAAAAATAATTTTATAATCAATATATTACTTTTTCTTTATATGGAACAACACTAAAGAGCATTTTGAACTACTACAAGCAGATTTAAATCATAGTACTGATTTTCTCATCTTAGTGAGATGATAGTACACATTTTTAGGCATAAAATTAGAGAAGATCACAAGTATTTTAATAGTAATATTTACAGGTTGAAAACTTTTGTCAGTAGTTATTTACATTTTGACATTCAACACCTCACCATTCATGAAATGTAACCTCATTAGAGGACAGTTTATTAAATTGTGACATTATTACTGAAGATAATATCTCTGAAGTACAAGTATTAAAATAATTGTTTATTGAGAGAAAGTATTGTACAAGAGATGTGCAATGGTCAGTGGACTAAATATCTTCCCATTTTAGTTAAAGGGTACATTAAAAAAGAAGTCAGACTTTGACAAGGTAATTTCCGGTGTCAGTTTGGATAAAAGTAGCATTAAGTATACCATTACTGATAACTGAAAAATCATTCAAGGTAACTCATTAGAGAGAGACAAATGTTTACTTCTTTAAGAAAAACAAAATTTAAAAAAATTACTGGAAAAACGGTTTAATAAAAAAGGAGTTTAAAGTCTATTAGGTACTTAATGTTGCAGTGACTGTAAAATATGTAGCTGCATTAATGTTGTGCATATCTTTTTCTTGTTCTTAATGGAGATTTTTTTAGTAAAGGAATACACACTGTTAAAACCAGTATGGTAGTTTGTTGCTACATGTGAGAGCTTCTGTATTGGTAAAATAACTAGGAAGTTGTTGCAACAAAGTAATGAACCTCGACTAGATATTAAAAATAATGTTTTGACTAAACATACGGTAGGTATGTCAGTTTAAAAAATAATTTCCTTTTTGTAGAGGATCTTAAAATGGAAATAAGAGGGGATCTGAATAATAAATTAGAAGTTAGCAAGGTAAATGGTAACTTGTATTAGGAACACATCAAAGCACCAGCGTTAAATGAAGCAATCATCCATTAAAGGTATTGAAATAATTTTAAATGGATTTGCTTTTACAAAAGTTTTGTTAAAGTTTGCAACAAATTGTTAAGATGGTTAATACAATGCTGCACTTTTAATGAATTCAGTAATTGTTTTAATGGCTTGTCAGCTTATTGAGTCGTGAATTTTTTATGTATTTAATAGCTGCTTTCTTTATCCAGTGTACTCTGGTGAAGTCCTTGGTTAATGAAAAAAGTGCTAAACAGTATTTTTTGTCTTACATTCATTCTGGGCATTTCTCTGTTTTCTCCACATTAATTTCCCAAAAAAGACTTCGAAACTATATCAACATGTTCCACAATACTGATGTCCTTTTGTGGATTTATCAAGTCCATAATATCCTCTGTAAACTGTTCCTGACTACCATATCAGTTGTTTCCTTGAATTTCTGTGCCCCTATCAGTTGTATCCTTGAATTTCTGTGCCCCTATCAGTTGTATCCTTGAATTTCTGTGCCCCTATTAGTTGTATCCTTGAATTTCTGTGCCCCTATCAGTTGTATCCTTGAATTTCTGTGCCCCTTATTTTCTTTGCCAGTGGGTCAAAATATGAAGCAGTTAACAAAGGTTCATATACTACCAACGGGAGAGGAACCTTCCTACTTTAATTCTTGTTCTGATCCTTAACTTATCTTCCTAATTAACCTTATTATTGCGTCAGGGAATGCAAATAATTCTATTGCCCTAGTCATAAAATCTCAGCTTACCCTGTTAAAATACTTTGTCTGCCTCAAGACACACCAAACAGCAGTATTTTTTGCATTCTACTTCCCTCTGGATCATAATTGTTCTGTTAAAGCTGCCAGATGTTTGCCTCCCCTCCACGAAACCACATTGATTCATATCTGTCAATTTTTGCAACTCTCTTGCCATTCTTGTAGCTAATATAGACGTATGTGCTTTATAATCATAGTTTAAATTCCAAATGGGTTTGTATGAAGCTTGGTCTGCTGGGACTTTACACTCTCTGGGAAAGGGAAACGGTAAGTTTTGAGAGCTTCGTAGGTGATCCTCTGCAGAATTCGGCCTTGTGAGAAGTCTTTGGTAGTTCCATGGGTGAAATCTTCACAGTGTGTTATGTTGTGGGAGGCAGTACACCTGAAGTAATTTTGTACATAGGAGTTGTCCAAAGAATGTTACTTAGTGGGAGGTGGTGACTTTAACCATGAGTCATGGGTGGCATGCTGCAAAGAATGGAAACTTACAGGAGATGTTAAATTTGAAGCAGTTTCATGGGATGGTCCTTCAAAGAATGTGATTTCTTGGAGATGTAGAGTCTGAGTGACTCCATCACAGAATGCTACTTTGTGAGAGATCAGCTTAAAGTACTTTCACAGCTGGTGTCCTCCGCAGAATTTTGCTTTGTATGCGATAAGTTTGATGGGTGGGTTCATTCATAGAAAGTTATTTTGTGGGAACTGAGAGTTTAAGGTACTTTCATGGATGGGGGTAGTAATGATACGCAATTTTTAGGAAAAATTTGAAAACTAAGAAATATCTGTAGCTGGTGCTTCATTATGTGATGCTTTTCTGGATTATTAGCACTCCAAGGTAAAATTCCTGCTTCATGACTTGTTGTTACGTCAGATGTTTGAGAACATTGCTGAGAGCTTGCTCCATGAGAGTATAATGAAAAAATGAAATTGCCATCCAAGCAATGAGGGTTTTCTGTGTAAAAAGTAAACATTCTGTGGATGTACTTCTTCTGTACTGAATGTCCATTTCACTGAGTAGACTCAGGAGAAAACTAAGAGGTTTAAAGAAACGGGTGGCCCTTCAGAATAATGCAAGTTGTCAAACTGAGGAGATGGAGGCAGTAAAGACAGATATGGAGGAATCTAAAAATGTGAGGTGAAGATCCTTACTGTGGCCCTCTAACATCTTTATTACATCATAATTTAAATGGTTTTGGTTCACACACACTAATAGAAAAGCAACTTTTTCTGTGCAACATTTATCTTTCACTCCAGCATGACAAAAATTGCTCAATTCCTGCCATCCTTTAAAACCTCACTCTTCGTCTTGCACATTGTTCTGCGTGTATTGTTCCCACAAATTCCATTTTTCTCATTTGTTTTTCCCTTTCCTAAAGATCCCATCTCCAGTGCTTTTATTTCCTTTATGATATTCATTACTTCAGATGCTCATAATCCTCCCTAATGTGTTAGCCTTTTGGCTGTATGGCTTGTTTCCCTGCCTAGGAAATGGTACTGGCCAGATTTACAAAGCTTTGGCTCACCCCCCCCCCCACACACACGCACACACACACACACACATACACCTTGGATGGGTAGGAGGAACATATTTATATAATGTTGTGTTTACACTTAGTTTGTGACAGCTTACCTGCCGTTTTCTTTTACTGTCAATGTTTATATCTTGGTAAAAAGAATACTGAAAGGGAAGTTGAGTGCTAATTGTGTTTTTACTTTATGGGGAGACTGGAGTAGGAAACGTGAGTATAAATGTGCTGCTTGTGTGTACACTAGGTGGCATCTCTTCCTTGGCTACAGCATGGATACTTACCAAAAGAACCCCTGCCGCCTATGAGAACTCAGTCAGTGCCTCAGTGGGTGAACCTGCTGTGGCCATTGGTTGCTCCTCAGACCACTCACTTACACTGTCCTGCTTCCTCTGGTGACGTTATTTTGGCTATCAAGAACCAGGTGTCAGCCACTTCCTCTTCAACTATTCCACTGGGCTTGGGAGAACCATATTTCTTAGGGTTGGAAAATTCACGGGGTGACTTAGGAAAGAGGCCGTTAAGACCCATCAGACATCCCTCCTTCAAGTCGTTCTTTTACAGGGACTCCTGCAAAGAAAGCAAAAAAGATTAAACATTGTTTGTCTTGCCTATAAATACTTCAATATAAACAATGTTCTTAAGCAAACCATGCATTACAGGTTGTGAATCCTGATGTCGGGAAGCCTTTACAGTTGAGCATCTCGTGGAAATAAATTCCCGAGGAAACCTGATGTGATGTTTCGGATTATAACAGAAATTGGGCTTCCTCTCCTTTAGGTGCACAAGCCCAGCTTTGACTGTGAAGACAATAAAATTCCTTTTCCTCATGTGGAGTAATTCAGTTTTAATTAGACCATAGCCAGGATGAGTGAGGTATTTTTTACAGGAACATATAGAGGCTCCCCCTGAACTGAGTTACTGAGGAGAATATGATCCATTCCAAATGGATACTCCTCATTCCTCACCCATGCCGCCTATATCCTGATACCCATCTGTCAGTTCTTAAAAAAGCAGATATGTGTAAACTGCCTCAGACTCCTACATTTCTTTTCTCTCATCCTAGATCAGAACCAGCTGCAATATCCACTGAATCTACTACTGGAAATATATTGCCATTAAACACGGACACTTCACCTGGTGACAAAGAAGGCATCTTATTGGACCGTCTAGCTAAGAGAATATTTTCTTCCACCTTGGGTTTAGAATTACCAGTTATTAGGCTTTCATGTGAAAGTTAATGCTTTGTTACATGGACAGATTGACGAAACTTGCTACTTCACTTCCTGCAAAGAAAAGTTATTTTATTTATTTAAATTTACACCGTTTCTCCCTTATCACAGTTATCCAGAAAGGCTTTGAAGAGTACATATGATTGTAGTGATATTGTATCTAGGGCCACTACTACTGCTACACTGAGAAGATGTGCATGGGGTATGTAAGCAAATGTTTGCTGATGAGATGGTCTGAAATCTTAGATTCTGCTTTAAATAAGGTTTTCAAACAATATGATGACACAGGAAATTGATTCATGATGTTTCTAATAAGCCTTCCTCTTTCCACAAAAAAAGCAAAACCAGCCACAGTCTGCTAAACGATGCAAAAACAATATGGCCATAAGGAAATGAGAACAGGGGTCCTTTCAAAAAAAGGGATAGACAAGCAGTTCAGAATAACTGTGCCAGCATTCTCCCCTCCCCCTCCTACTGCCAGTGTCTGTCCCTCAATCTGGTCCTCAACATACCCCTTTGGCAAAAGATTGTGTCAGACTCTGGTGTTAAAAGTGGTGCTGAAGGACTATTCATCAGGGTAAGTTGAGATTGTATGAGTAGGGCAATGATTCTCTGACACAATTATGGCAGTGGATGCAGAAACCTCCTTTTAGGCAAATTCCTCCCCATCCACAGAACCAAGCTGAATATTGTCCTTTGCTTCTTCAATATTTACACACCCAAGAAGTCATAGAATCAGTACCTGTAAGTTAAAGGGGATAAGGCTTCTATTCCCGATTTGTTTCTTGTACCAAAGAAAAGGGGCGTCTTGAAGACAAGTACTAGGTCTTTCATCTTAAACCTGTGTGTGACCTTACGGAACCCATTAGGTCTTTCATCTTAAACTTGTGTGTGACCTTACGGAACCCATTAGATCTTTCATCTTAAACCTGTGTGTGACCTTACGGAACCCATTAGATCTTTCATCTTAAACCTGTGTGTGACCTTACGGAACCCATTAGGTCTTTCATCTTAAACCTGTGTGTGACCTTACGGAACCCATTACCATTCATTCCTTCCATGAGTTGCACGTTGTGTCCTTACGGAACCCATTACCATTCATTCCTTCCATGAGTTGCACGTTGTGACCTTACGGAACCCATTACCATTCATTCCTTCCATGAGTTGCACGTTGTGACCTTACGGAACCCATTACCATTCATTCCTTCCATGAGTTGCACGTTGTGACCTTATGGAACCCATTACCATTCATTCCTTCCATGAGTTGCATGTTGTGACCTTACGGAACCCATTACCATTCATTCCTTCCATGAGTTGCACGTTGTGACCTTATGGAACCCATTACCATTCATTCCTTCCATGAGTTGCATGTTGTGACCTTACGGAACCCATTACCATTCATTCCTTCCATGAGTTGCACGTTGTGACCTTATGGAACCCATTACCATTCATTCCTTCCATGAGTTGCACGTTGTGACCTTATGGAACCTATTACCATTCATTCCTTCCATGAGTTGCACGTTGTGACCTTACAGAACCCATTACCATTCATTCCTTCCATGAGTTGCACGTTGTGACCCTACAGAACCCATTACCATTCATTCCTTCCATGAGTTGCACGTTGTGACCTTACGGAACCCATTACCATTCATTCCTTCCATGAGTTGCACGTTGTGACCTTACGGAACCCATTACCATTCATTCCTTCCATGAGGTGCACGTTACTCCTACATTTGAAAGATGCTCATTACTATATTTCCGTAGCTACAGCTTTGGGAAGTTTCTAAGATTCTCTGTTTCGTTGTAATATTATCAGTTCTTTGCATTATGCTTTGGATTATCTGCAGCTCTAAAGGTGTTAATGCCTAGCTCCAGTCGTACCTTATTGCAAACTAAATGGCATTCACATTTTCCTTATGTAGATGGTTTACTTATCTTTGCAGAGTCATTATCTAGCTGTTGAGTCATTAATGTGGGTTATGTCTCTGACCAGACTGGCCATCCAGATAAATGTTGCAAAGTCCTTCTTGCCTTCATCTGACAGGACTGTTTCTAGGCTGCCTTCTAGATTCTTTTTCTTCAAAAGGCTTTTTTGACATCAGAGAAGGTGCATTTTTATCTGGAATATTTCTTGGGCTTCTCCAGTAAGTCTGAGATTCTTGGAGTAGAATTTCTCAGGCTCCTAGGGTCTATGACTTTTGTGATTGCCATGATTTCCCTAGCCAGGTTACACATGAGCAAGATGCAGTGTTTTTTTAAACAACCAAATGGAGCCAGCATTTACATCCTCTGGAACATCAAATTCTAAGTTTGGGCTTTTTAAAACTGGAGTTGCATTGGCAGAAACAACAGATTCAGCTGACCCAAGGTCCCCGTGTCTCTCCTCAGACCTAAAACCAGCCTCTGACCACAGATGCTTCAAATTTTCCTTGGGGAGCAGTTTTCATGTTGGTAGAGGTGCATTCAGACAGACCAAAGCGCATTAATTTAAAGAAGATGTTGGCTGTGTTGTATCCCTTGAAATCTCTCCATCACCTGTGGTCACCAGGATCTGTTGAAATGATAATAGTACCAAAGTTGTGTACAGAAGCAGAGAGGGATCAACGTCATACCCCTATACATGCCTGCAATGATAGCTTGGGAGTTGGCTTTTCAGCATTCCTTAACCCACCAGGCATCTTGCATTCTATCAGATCAAAACATAGAGGCAGACAGCTGAGCAGAACAGGGACAAGACCCTCTTGAATGGATGAATTAATCTAGTAACTGATCTAGTTGTGTAACATTTTGAATAGATCGATTTGCCTCCTTTCAAAGTAGACAACTGAACAAATTTGTTCCGGGGCTCCTTACAAGCAAGCCTAGAAACCAGATGCATGTTCATTCCCTTGGAAGGGAACTTTCTGTTGTGCTTTTTTATCCTTTCCACTAACATCCAAGGTAATTCTGCAGATTCAGAACGATTACCCAAAAATCAATGAGGTGACCCACTTTTGGACCAAGCAGCACTGCTTCTCCCATCTTATGAAATCGGCCAAGATCCCATTATCACAAGCTTCCAAACAGATTGTATCTACTCACACAAGATGGGGAGTTTGATGCACCCGGTCTCAATCAACTACAGCAGACTGGCTAGGTGATTAATTTCTAATGCATTTTAGATGCTTATTCCATGAAGTTATGTAGCAGGTGTTAAAGAAGGTAAGAAAACTTGCTGCTAGAAAATAATATATATTGTAAGCAGAAGTGATTTTCTAGCTGGTGCTTAACCAATAACCAGGAGCCTATCAAGGATTTTGTACCACTAGTGCTGAAGTATTTGTGTGAGTTACTTTCCCCTGGGCTTTCTTATTTCTCTATAAAGGTTTATCTTGAGACAATTTCAGCATATCTGCCCATGAATCATCCTCTATCTCGTCTGTTTTTGGTGTAAAAGTTTATGAAAAGTGTTATACACCTGGGAATACCCCATAAACAGGTTGGTGTTTTGGATGTCAACTTTGTGTGACTGTTTCACCTTTTGAAGCAACCCATCAGGCTGATTTAATGCTCTTGACATGGAAAATTGTACTCCTCATGGCTCTGATATCTGCAAGAGGAAAATGAGTTTTGGGTGACCCAGATTTTCTTCAGGGATAGAGTCTCTCTAAGAATAAACCCCTCATTCATTCCCACAGTGGTTTTAGCGTTTACTTTGAATTAAGCAATCGGTCTTCCAGTTTTCTACCTAGAACCTACAAAAACAGGGAGAAAGACTTCTCCATACTTTGGATGTACATAGGCAGCTCACTTACTTTCTTGACAGAAGCAAGTCCTTCAGAAAAGCTAATCAGCTATTTATTTCTTATCGGGGATACACTGTTTAAAGAAAGTTTCCAGGTGGCTGTCCCTCAGATATTGCTTTATGTTATTCCCACCATGGAACATCCATTTCGAGCAGTACCAAGATGCAGTCTACAAGAGCCTTATTTTTGGCATCCTGGAAAGGGGTGGACTATAGAAACATTTTAGAGGCAGTTACGTGGTCCTCTGTACATACTTTTACAAAGGGGTCTATATTATGTTGATTTACATGTTCGAAAGTCATATGGTCGACACCATATGATCGAACATGTAAACGTAAGAACATTTCAACAGAGGTCTCTGTACAGTGCGGAAATGGAAGTTTTCTATTGTCTGCACTGTAGTGCGGTCTCTGAGTTGCTGTATTTAAAGAGCGGGGGGGGTGTGCAGGGGGGCTAGTCCCCCTGCTTAACCTTTCAGGTAGTTTTTTTTTTCTGTTTTTTTTTTTTTTGGTGTTCGAACTTTTAAATGTTCGATAATCTAATGTAGACCCTTTACAAAGCATTATAAACTGGATTCCTTTTCAAGGTCCAGGACTAGTTTTGTTAGGAACATTCTCTAGGTGCTCCTGGATGTGTATCCTTCCTCCCAGGTTGGATAGACTTGCTTTGGTAATCAACTCATGTTGCCTAAAGGTGACTGTGGCAGTGGGAATGATGACCGTAGCACAGTTATGTAAGTTGCATGTACCCATAACAGTAGATGTTTGAATCACTTATTGCTGTAGTACCTGAACCTCCCCCCCCCACACACACACTCTTGTATATAGTTGTTGGGGTATAAAGTATTTCTACTTCATACTTTTTTTGTTTGTTTTTAATTAGGCTGTTTTCCCTTTGTTTGTGCTGGAAAGTCCTAGAGAGAGCTTCACTCTGATTGCTGATTTCCTTCCTTTGGTTTAGGCAGTTAGCATTCAGAACGAAGGTATGTGTGTGTTTTTTTGGGTAGGGGGGGCAGAGCTTTCTGAAGCTGGCTGGTTGGGGTTTCCTAAGCAGGGAAACACGCCATACAGCTAAAAGGCTAACACATTAGTGAGAATGATGAATGCCTGCTGTCGTGGCCAAGTGCAACTTATGAAGATGTTATTTATCTGAATGCTAGTCTGTCATTTTCCCTTTCGGCTCCAGTACTGTTTGTAACTACAGACACCTCAGACTTCACTTGGGGAGTGATGTCTGTGGTAGTAAAAATGCAGGGTCTTTGTCACAAAAAGGACAGACGGCAGTATTAAATGCACTGTGCTCTTTCAGTCACTGTGCTCTTTTGGAGTGTTGCAAGTAATTAGAGACAGCACCGCAGTAGAAAACTGATCTTGCCCTCTCTGCAGAGCAGCCATAGTAGCCATGGATGTAATTTTTAGCACAGTCTTGGTCTACAGGCATCTTGTGTCCTGTAAGAGCAAACTTTTGTGGCCAACAAGCTAAGCAAAGTCAGGACAGACCCTCATAAATGAAAGTTGAAACGGAACATCTTCCAGGAATTGATGCATCTGTGGGGAATACCATTGATGGATTCTTTTGGCTCCACTGACAAAAAAAAAATGATACAACAGTGTGCTCTGGGACTCCTTGCAAGCAGGCCTGGAAAACAGATGCATTTTCACTTAATTGGACAGTAAATGTTCCTGCATGCTTTTGCATCCTTTCCAGTGATATCCAAGTAATTTTAAAAATTCAGAAGGAGTCTTCAAAGACCTTTGTGGTGACTGCGTTCTGGCCCAAGCAGCAGAGGTCTCCCCTTCTTTTGGAAATGGCAGTGGGTAATTACTGCAAGCTTCTTCATAAACTGGCCATACTGTACAAGAAACTGCCTGGATAGAGTTTTAATATCTCTGTAGGCACCTATTTTCTGTGAGCATGCAGCAGGTGTTAATTGAGGGAAACAAGTCTGTAACTAAGAAATCACATATTGCTAAATGGAAAAGATTTTCTAGTTGGCGCTAAAACAAGAACTGGGGTCCATTTCAGGCTAGTATTTCATTGGTTCTGCAGTTTTTGTGCGAGTTACTATGCCCTTGCCTTCTTTACTCCTCTCTGAGTTTATTTGCTGGCCATTTCAGAAAGTCTACCCATGGATCTTCCCCTTT
Source organism: Protopterus annectens (assembly GCF_019279795.1). NCBI lineage: Eukaryota > Metazoa > Chordata > Ceratodontiformes > Protopteridae > Protopterus > Protopterus annectens. The sequence goes on from NC_056743.1 coordinate 34,517,111, forward strand.
CAGTGCATTCCCATGTTAAAATATTTTTGAAAGGGGTGTTGCATATTATGCCACTTAAAACCCAAGGAGGAGCTAAGTTTTCTCAACATTGTTTTGGGAAAATTAATTCTTGCTCCATTTTATCCAGCTGATCAGGCTGATTTGGGGTTCACAACATGGAAACACAAAATAATATGTAAACCTGACAGCTGCTCATCCTTAAACTATCTTGCAGCCCTATACTTCACCCAGAAATCTCCACTCTAATAAACTACTTCTACAAGTCCTTAACCCTGCCAAAAGAGCAGGACAATGCCTTTACTCCTGTGCCATTGCTAAACTATGGAATACCCTACCATTGAAAATTAGTGCCATTGAATCACTCAGGACCTTCAGACTTACACTTGGACAACTACCTCAACTCCCAAAACTGCTCTTGTACCCATTCAACAAACAAGTAACCTTTTTCCCAGTTCAAAAATTACTCCTTTAAATCTAATCTAGATTCTTTCACTCACCCCTACCTTACCTCTCACCATAATTATTTCTATAATGCATCCTCATCTAACTTCAAACTAATTCCTGTTTCTCATCTAACCCCCTGCCTGTTCTAATTGTAACCACCAGTTTCTCCCAACAATAAACTCCTTGCTAAACATCTACCCTATTTACTTGCATATCAAAAGCTGTTTTGCCTTCATGCTAGTTTTTAACTAATCTGATTGAATTAACCTTGACCTCTACAAAACACTCAAAAATGTGACATCTCATATACACAAACCATGGAAGCCTTATGATTGTATGCAAATTAGTACTAATATATGGCTACACCATACGTGTTTTATTGTAATAGCTTCTCAATGTTTATACTTGCTGTACTTTTTGATTGTACTTAATGGCTAGAACTTTTCTCCCCTGGCCTCTGCTGAAAATGGGGCTCTGACCCAGTCGGACTTTCCTGGTTAATAAATAGTGCAGTTGTGTAAGTAAACTTACTATAACAATAGACGTTCAGATAATCATTGCTGCAGTAACCTTCCTTCCCTCCATCCGTCTTGTTTTTGTATATTTTTTATTGCCATTGTGAGGACTTTGATTTTTATTCATCTAGCATTGACCTCTTTCAGGGCTGTTGCCTCTCTCTTAGTTGGCATGAAAGCTGCAAAGGGCTTTATGGCCAAACCATTGATTTCACTCAGGTCTTCTAGAGTTGCCAGTTGTCTGGGCTTATAGAAGATGGCCTTAGTTCCTGAAGCTGGCTGGGTGTTGTAGCCTTGACACAGGATGTAACCCATATAGCTAAGGCTGTGAGTTATCGTTCAAACATCTGCTGTTATGGTAAGTTTACTTGCACAGCTGTACTTTCCTTGTGTATCCCGTGCACCGTTTTATTTGCAAGAACCTTGTGTACAGTGGAAATTCAGTACGAGTAATGTTCCATATTTAACCTCCACCATCTTTGTGAGCGTATGTCAGTGTTTCATATGGTCTCCATCACTATCTTATCTGTCAGCATCTTGTGTGCTGTGAAAATAAACTGTATGTGGTGGTGTTCCATATGTAACCCTAGCACCATCTTGTCTGTCAGGAACTTTTGTATTGTGGACATAAACAGTATGCAGTTGGAGGGCCATATATGCCATCCCCACCCGAAACACCATCATGTGTGTGTGTGAGTAAGTGAGTCAGTTCTGGGTCCTCTCCTCTTTGGCATCTACTTCTCAGGTGTCCAGGCCAACACAGGACTCTGGTTGACCAAGTTCACCGATGATTGCAAGCTGGGAGCCATTATTAACTCCCCAAGTGATGTAGACATCCTACAGAAAGGCCTCACTGAGACCAGCAACTGGTGTCGAAACCATGGCCTTAAGCTTAATGCCAAAAAATGCATCGTCATTCCCTTTAGGAAAAACTCAGTTCCCACTAATTACCACATTGATTGTAGCCCACTGAACACTGAAGTCGTTATAAGAGACCTGGGGACAGGTTGACAGCAACCTCTCCTTCGACCACCGCATTACCTCTGTGGTCAGAAAGTCCTTCTGTGTGACACATCTCATTACCAAGGGTTTTGCATCCTGGAAGAAAGAGGTCATTATCTCTGTCTACTCTTCCCTCATTAGACCAATCATAGAGTATAATGCCCCATTTGGCATGTTCCTCACTAAGCACCTGCAACAGCTGGAAAGGCCACAAAAGTACCTGACTAAGAGGATCCTAGGCCTTAAATACATACCCTGCATGACAGACTCAAAAAAACTCCAGCTTTTCTCTGTCATATCGTCTGTTAATAGGCGATCTCTGCTTGACTTACAAAGCCACGTCTGACCCACCCCTGTTAGAAATGTTACACCTAAAGAAATTCCAGTCCCTCTGTACCACACACTCCAGGGACCTCAACCTCCTCACCACAATCAACAGAATATGCTGGAGGAACAGGTTCATAACCCCGAGACTTCTCATGCTCTGGAATGGACTTCCCATACATGTCAAGCAGAGCACCTCACTGGCCCTTTTCAAGAGAAATCTTGATGAGTGGATGGGAAATAGAAAGTTCACCCCAGGGATCACTCTAGTGGTTCTACTGTATAGAGGCACCAGGAACTAATGGCGACATGATGTCAGGGCACTTCTGTGGGCTAGGCTTGGGCTAGGCTTGTAAAGGTTCCAGGGCTGTTGGCCTAGTACACACACATGAACTTGTGAACACCAGCTAGCCTCAATTGTTCAGCATAGTGCCCCAAGAGGGACAAGCATCCAGGTACACATTTTTCCCATGGTTGGCCCCCAGGTCACCTGTGTTTGTTCCTCTTCCTTTCTCAGCAAGACTGTCACAGAAAGCCAAAGCTCAGCTTATTCTCATTGCCCCCTTCTGACCCTACTAAACTTAATTTCTTTTGGCCTCACTTGAAGAAGAAACCCATTCTTCTTGTAGAGCTCAGCTCTGGTTACTTATCACTCTCTAGATGGGCTCATCCAGTTCCAGAAATGGCCAGGAACTTTCAGTTCCTTCTAGAAGTTGCTGAGTTGATTGCACCTCCTCAGAAAACCTTGAGCAGAAGGATTTATAAGAGTGAATGCTGAAAATTCTTTGATTGGACTTAATAATAGACACATTCCACCTATTTCAGCCCCCCCTTGGAAGAAGTATTAGCCTTTCTAATAGAATTGTACAAAAAGGCAGTCAACTCCTCAACTAATGTCTGCATGGCAGCTGTTTCCTGTTTTGGCAAGGGTTTTCCAACTCTGTAAGTGTCCACACACCATTCATGTAATGCCTTCTGTCATGAAAGGAGATGCTGCCAGCCCACCTATCTGGAATTTTGTAAATTAAGTCATTTGTGAATTTCAACATGATGTATACAAGATGCTTGTGTTACAAATGTATGAGAACTGTATATCGTGTATATCAAACTGGTTGAAGGTATTTGCAAAGTGCTTGAAATGTAACCACAGCATGCTATACTGGAATAGAACAGAAATGTACCTGCACTATTGTAACTGCTTAGATGTATATATTTTAACAGTGGAAACTGGAATACAGAAGGGTAAAGTCAGAAAAATAGCTGAAATTAAATTGCTTTATGGCCAGGAAATAAAAAGATGTTATCTTTCAGTTTCAGTGCAGCTAGAGACAGTGTCTAAAACTAGGGGGGTTTCTGTATTGTCTTGGAAGTGTTCTTATCGTTTTGTGACTTCCAGAATCTGCCTTAGATCTGAGAAAAAGCCTTTGTCTATGTATTTTCACAAGTAGATGCTAAATGCTACCAGTTGCATCAATGGTTGTTTTTTACCTGGGATAGATTCAGATGACGAAATGATGTTTTGGAAGCTATCCCTATCTGCCTTGCTCTTAAGAAAGTTATCTAGAGTATAGTAATTATCTTAGATATAGTCAGGAATATAGCAAAGCTTAATTTAAATGTTTTTCTTTATTTGTTTGAGACTGTCCTGCATTTATTTAAATATTTCCTATGATTTAGAACTCTGCTACTATAATTATATACTGAATATTTTTGTTGTTTTATTACTTATTAAATATATTTAAACTTTTCATTGTGGTTAATCTGTTGAGGTTGTTTCCGTGGTGGTGCACCAATTAGCATTGTCGCCTCACAGCAAAAGGTTCTCCTATTCGATTCTTGGCTGGAGCGCCTTCTGTGTGGAGTTGGTATGTCCTCCCCGCGGTCGAGTTATGTCTAAAGACATGCAGGTAGGTGCGTGCGTGAATGGGTGTGCCTTCTTTGAAGGTTGGGTGTCGGGCTGGCAACTCGGCACCATAAAAATCCACTGCCAATCATGAGCGGACCGGAGTTCCGCTGTGGCGACCCGTAACTGGGAAGAGCCGAAACGCTTAAAATTGTGATTGATCTGTGTAGAAATATTTAAGTTCTGAGAGTACTTACATATTTATCTGGTGACACTGTGTAGGCCACTCCTTATAGCCTTGGTCTTGGTCAGGCTACCAATTGTATTAATAGTAACATTACAAGGTAAGATTTGATACCCTTTGTCAAGGGACTAAAAGTAGGTAATAATGAGTGACTGGTGGCAGTGTTAACTGCCTTATTGTCTGGGCAAAAGGTGGCATAGCTTGTAACTTGTGCAAGCCTTTGTCGTGTGCGAGTGACAGCTACTTTAGGCAGGGACACGAAGCACGGACTGGACAGAGATGGTGCTGGAGATCTTGGCTTGGCCAGTCAGCAGAGATCTCAACTCTGTGTGCGCCAGTGGGCCATCTTACTAGAGATCTGGAGAAAGAGGAAGAAACCCATCCCAGACTGACTGTGGTCTCTGTGTGCTCTTAAGGGAAACTGCACTTGATGCAGAGACCTGCATCTGGAAATACTGTTGTGTACAATTTGTCATTCTCCCAATGGATGTCCCCCACTGGTGCCATTGGTGAGGATTGAGGCACCTTGATTACTGGTCCAGTGGTGGGGCATCACATTTATTGGTGGCAGTGGTGGGATATCCACATATTGAGATTCAGTGGTGTTGATAATTGAATTCCTGTAACCTGTGGTCACTAAAGAAGGTGTTTGTACTCTGTCAGCCACACAGACCTCATTCAGAGTTTCATATCGCACTATTTTTTTTTGTTGGCTTAGTCAGGGAGAGCAGGTAAGGATGTTAGAAGTATGGCAAGCTGACAAGGAGCCAGTTGGCTGAGTTGTGCCAAGCCAAGGGACTTGGTATATGCCAACCCGACTAAAGGAGAAATGATTGCAGCTTTAGCCACAGCTGCATCACAGACCAGCAACCAGGAATCATAGGAGGTTACTAGGCTGTTGGCTTTGAGGCCCTTATAAGCCTAGCCAAGAGTTTAGCCCATGTTTAGACAAGTCAGCCACTGATGCCCCTGTCCAGCAGGGACACGGGTAGAAACCTGTGGGTATATTTTCTGTTTCCCATCCAGTTATCCAGGTTGCACTTAAAAAGGGGTAAAGAGGTACTCTGCTTGACATGCAGAGGGAGTCTGTTCCATAGATGGGGGAGTCTCTGGGACACGCATCTGTCCTACCAAGAAGTCTTGTTGATGTCACATACCAGGTTGAAGCCGTGCGTACAAGTTACTCGAGTGGAGCTTGACTTCCGGACATGCAGCGGTCCCATTAAGGTGGGGTTCCGTGATCGCCTTGTATGCCAAAGGACACCTCTGAGGAGTCTGCATGAACCTGAGTGGAGGGATAGGGCTTTTAACCTATCTGTGTATGGTAGAGTTTGAGGACCTGGGCTCTCCTGGTGAGGAAACTCTGTGGTCTCTCCAGCTTCTGCATATGCTTGTGAGGTTCATGCCGAAAGGGACATTGTACTCGATAATGGGCATTATAAGGGAAGAATACAGGGATGTTATGACCTCCTTATTCCTGGATGAGATGCTCTTAATTATGAGGTGGGCCATGTAGAAAGCTTTCTTTGCAATGAAAGCAACATTGTGGTCAAAAGTCAGGTTTCTATCAACCTGGTTGCCCAAATCCCTCATGACTGATTGCATGCTTAGGACATTTATTAATGTGATAATTTGTGGGGACGTCACTCTCCCCAATGTTTTCAGCTTGAGGGCACGTTTCTGGCACCAGTCATTTGTCTGACTGAGACCCTGTTGGAGGATGTCTACATCACTAAGGGAATTGATGACAGCATGCAGCTTGCAGTTATCTGCAAACGTGGTCAGCCATAGCCCACTGGTTTTGGCCTGCACCTCAGAAAAGTATATCCCAAATAAGAGAAGCCCCAAGACCGAACCCTGGGGTATGCCGCTTGTTATGGGTCTACTGCTTTAGGTGTCTTCTCCTATTTTGACAAGGTGGGTTCTGTCAGTGAGCCACTGTGCTACCCATCTGGTAACATATGGATTGATGCCTAGCTGAGAGAGTTTATCTGTTATCCCCAAGTGGGGAATAGTGTCAAAGGCTTTGGCCAGGTCAAGGTAGGTGGTGTGCACAGTCTTCCCCTCGTCCATGGCTTTGGTAACTCAAAGACGTCAAATTTAGCAGAGATGACCTCCCGTTGACACAGCCAAAGTGTGTGGGTCAAGTGTTTGGAGGTTGCCAATGTCCTTGTTAATGAGGTCCATGATAATCTGTTCCATGGCCTTGCAGATCAGGCTAGTTAGGCTGATGAATCTATAATTTCCTGGATCGGTGGACTTTCCAGCTTTGTGTAAAGGGATGACTGTGGCTTTCCTCCACTCAGCTGGGACAAAACTGGTACTCAGGCTTTGGTTGAATAGGGAGCCTAATGGTGGTGCAAATTCCTGCCTGAGCTCACGTAGGATGCAGCCTGGGATGTTATTTCCCATGGAGGCTGTGTTTTTTTGTATTTGCCATAGATATAAGGAGAAAGGGGCAGATACTGCGGATGTCCAGATTTACTGATGGGGGTGGGACAGAGGGGTGAAGTTTTCGCTGAATCTGTCAACCAGCAAGGTTGCTGTATCTACAGCACTTGTATATGTGGTATGCTTGACCACCAGTTCTGAACAGATCTGGGTGCTTCCTTCAGAGTTTTGGACATATGTGAAGAAGTCCTTATGATTGTCTCTAGTAGATGTGGCCAATTTGGACTAAGTTTGCTTTAGAGGATTTCACTAGTGCTCTTATTTGCTTGTTCAGACTAAGGAGACATTGCTTCCAATTAAGCACCTGGTCCTTCTTGGTCTTGGACAGCAATTTTTTTCCTTTTGTTATAGAATTTATAGCAGATGTCCACCAGACAGGTTTATTCTTCCTTGCGGGGATGATTTAGTCCTGTCCGGGTATTTCTGATTCCATGCATCTATATAAATTCTCATGTAGTGCTTTGGTGTAGTTTGGATATTGATGCCAGTTCCTACAGAGGAGGAGGGGACTGTGAAGCAGTTTATACCATCCCTCAGGAGGCCACAATCAGCTTTGGAGAAGTTATGTCTGATCCTACCTAGAGGGGAGTTGGGGGAGATGGTAACTTCGAAGGTGTCACTTTATGGTTGGATCTTAGCAGGGAGGATGATACTGTAGGGGTGCTGCAGTGGTTACTCATGTCGGTTAATACCAAGTCCAAAATATTATCGCCTCTTGTGGGGGTATCGACTAGCTGTTCCAAGGCATTTGCATTGACAAAATTGAGGAATCTCTGGGCATTTGTGTTCTGGCATGCGTAGTTCTTCCAATCTATGTTTAAAAAGTTAAGTCACCCAGGATCAGGGTAAATGGTAGAATCTTGATAGATTCAAACATGTCCAAATAGGCGGATTGAGCATCTTGAGTCAGACTTGGGGGCTGGTAGCGAACTGTGATTTTGAATAGGGGTCTTGTCAGTGGTTAACTGCACAACCAGACTGGCCTTGGGGATGCACAGTTCTCAGAAAACCGACAGTTCAACCTTTCCACAGAGGATTTAAAAATCCGTCTGGAGTTAAAGACTTGAACTGGAGGCCAAACATTTGGAAATCAGCAGAGAAACTGCAGCGTTTGGTGGCTGAAGAAAAGGAGAAACAGCATTCGATTCAGCAGAGACCGAGACACTTGGAGGCTGAAGAAAATGAGAGGCAGAGGCAACATGAAAGGAGATGCTGACTCTGCCAGGATCATGGAGGTAATGGGGAAGGGAGTAACTGAACCCCAGAATCAACAAAGGTTAGTACATTTCTTCCACAATTTTACAGAGGGTGGTAACTAATAGTTTTATTCATGTTTGAAAGGGTATGTGAACAGTATAATGTTGATCAAGGGCTCTGGCTATGGTTCCTGACCCCCTCACTCCATGGTAAAGCTATAACTGCTATTTCTAAATTGTCTGATACTAATTGCTTAAATTATAATACTGTGAAAATTTGTTAGTGTTTTAAGTTAACAGCTGAAACTTAATAGAAAAAAGTTTTGTGAGCATAGACGCAAGGCAGATGAAAGTGTATGTGAGTATAATGCCGAGTTAAGCAATTTTTTTTATCGATGGGTGAGTGGGTGTTAGGTAACCACTTTTGAAGGGGTGGCAGATCGTTTGGTGAGGGAAGAAACCTTTACCACTTTACCTGAGAGTAGAATATGTATGCGTGTTGTACCTTTAAAAAGGATTTCCAAGGTCAGCACGTGCATATAAATAGCTAACTCATACTCGCTTCAGTGCCATTTTGAAAGTGCAGCCAGAGAGTGGGCATGTATGAGAGAGAGAGTTTTATTAGTTTATCTAAGTTAAAGTTATTGCCTCGTTCCTGATGTTTATACATAATAAAGCTGCTTGAACAGAACCCACAAATGTTTGTCTGGTACATCCTGACCAGGCGAACGACACTGAGGACATGAGAATCTGGTTGGCAGGTGGAAAATGGAGGATCACGTATGGGTTTGAGAAAAAGGGAGACCCATACCTAGCAAGCAGAGCATCACTGCATGGGAAATGGACATGCAGTGCCGCTCATGGGTCTAAAGGGAACCCATGATGGGCAGCCTAAACTGCCCCATCGGAGTCCACCAGTAGCAAGGGAAGCCACTAGTTCAGGTACACTGCCAGGACCAAAAGTTAAATGTTTTAAATGCAAGCAGTGGGGCCATGTAGCATATAGATGTCCATGGAGGCAAGGCGGGGAACAAAAGGTGGGAGAGCCAGTAGGTTGGAATGACAGAATGCCAGCAGTAAGTTGTCTGGAGACAACAATGGTACCAAACTACCACAAGGGGTTGTATCCTATCTTAGTAGATGGAAACAGGCCACTGCTAAGAGAGAGATTGCCTCTGACTTATTGTGGAGCCTGCAGTGGTTAAAGAGGAGCAGTACTTGCTTGGGCAGTTTACTCCAGTCAGAGCTGTAGGAGGGACCCTATTCCAAATACCTTTTGGCTATGGCTCACCTTGACTGGGAGGGCTGATAAAGAAGCAAGCAAGTACTTGTGTTTAAGGATATTTCTGCAGATATTAATGGGTACCTTGTGTGCATGCATTTAGGCGTGGAGACAAGCAAGTGGATCTGGTAGCCTGGGGGAGGGGGGATCCAGACAGACTGCACACTTGAAACCAGGACTGGTGAGGTGGGGAGTTGCCCTGTAGCAGTGAAACAGAAGGTGAGAGACAGCTGCTTGTGTGTACTGATGTTCCCTTGGACCGAGTGACTGCAAGGGCAAAAGTGAGTAGTAATACCCAGGCTGACAGTGAGACACCGCTGTCAGAGAATACCAGACTTCCTGTGGAAGGGGAGCTGGGAAGGGTTACAAAGAGAGAGAGATATGAGACGGGCTGAGCTCTCAGACCCCACATTACAGGGCTTGAGGGGAGGTAGCCAGAGAGGCACCTGATTCTCAAGGAAAGGGGGAATCTGTGTACTGGGATAAAGGGTTACTGCATAGAGAGTAGACCGCTGAGGGGTGGGCTAGAGGATGGGAGAATACAGCATTTGGTAGTGCCCAGAGCCTACCGTCTGGCATATCTAGCCATAACCCATGATATTTCCTTTGCAGGTCATATGGGCATAAAGCATACCAAAAAACTTATTATGCAGAACTTTTATTGGCCTGGGATTTCCAGAGATGTAACAAGGTACTGCAGGACCTGTGAGCAGTGCGAAAAGGTAGGCAAAGCAGGAGACAAGGTCAAAGCTCCTTTGATGCCCTTTGCCTGTGATTGAGGAGCTGTTTCAGAAGGTAGCTGTGGATATTGTGGGACCCCTGACTACTCCAAGTTCCACAGGAATGAAGTATATCTTAGTGGTAGTAGATTATGCTACCAGATACCCTGAGGCGGTGACTCTGTCCTCCACTGAGGCTGAAAAGTTGGCAAATGCTTTCTTAGAGATTTTCAGCAGGGTAGGTTTCCCAAAAGAAATACTGACTGATAGATGTGCCAATTTCATGTCAGACCTGCTGGCTTGTCTGTGGGAGCACTGTGGGGTGAAACACCTAAAGACCACCCCCAGACTAATGGTCTGTTGGAGAGGTTAAACTCTACTGTCAAGGCCATGCTACAGGCTTTTGCAGACCAGTTTGAGGGAGTGGGACAAATATGTGAACCATCTGTCTGCTTACAGAGAAGTGCCCCAGGAATTGACAAGTTTTTCACCTTTTGAGTTGCTGTATGGGCACAGGGTGAGGAGACTTCTAGATTTGATTTGTGATGAGTGGGAAGGGTGTGTGTGAACCCCAGGAGGAGTCTATTGTGGCATATGTCCTAAACCTCAGGGCAAGGCTCAGGGAACTCTTGGGCTAGGCCCAGGAGAACCTGCATAACCCAAACAGTAGAAAAAGGTCTGGTATGACAGGAATGCTGTAGCTGGAGAGTATGCTGTGGGACAGCAGGATATGGTCCTCATTCCTGTCAGACACAAAAAGCTGCAGGCAGCTTGGCAAGGACCATTGAAAGTGGTAAGGAAGGTCAGTGATGTTAACTAAATGGTTGAACTGCTAGACAGGGGGCAGGGGCACAGAGACTGTACAATGTTAACATGATGAAACCTTACTATGATATGGAGGCCCTTGTGCTTATTTGCATTAAGAGGCAGGGCAAGTCTGAGTGTGATCTTTGGCTACATTGAGCCAGCCAGCAAAATGCCATGCTACTAATTTATTTATTTCCAGTTTGATAACCGGGGATGTCCACTGGGCCCGAAAGCCCATTTTCAGTGGAGGCCCGGGGAGAAAAGCTCCAATTTACAAACACATTGCACACTTAAAGCTCCATATTACAATGACATTACACACTTAAACAATATAAAAACAAGTAAAATAGAAACATTTTTATACAGATTGTATTTGTAGCACAGAAAAAAAAATACACAGTTTCATTTTATGTTAGAGATGAAAGAAACATTTTACGGAAATGCTGAAATATACAGTTGCAAGAAGAGGCATATAGGCAGTGGTGAAGTGAAGATATAAAAATATTTACATAGAGTTTATACAGGGGGAGGAAGATAAAGAGGTAGAGGGTGGGGGCTGAAGAAGAGAGTTGGAAGAAAGATGGGCAGGAGGGAGAGGATTGAAAAGGGAAGTGAAAGGATCTAGGTAGGAAGTATACAGTTATATTTCCAGTTTTGGGAGAGGTGAAAATGGAGTAGAGATTTGAATTTTTCTGGGCTTATAGTGATTCTTAGCAGGGGAGGAAGAAAGTTCCATTTCTTTGCTATAGTATAAGAAAGTAATAGGTGGCCAGGGGAGGGGCCACGGTGGGGTGAGCAATGCCAATACAGATAGGCTCTCAAGACAGAGAATGGGGTTACCTATTCCTAAATAGGCTCATCCCTCTCAAGCAACATTTGTCAGGGGTCACTTGAGAAACTAGCTTGAGTCTTCGAGGAGAGACTAAAAGGATATGAAAGAAGATGGTGCCAGTCCAGCTGTCCGGAATTGTGTAAATAATTGAATGTCAGTTGTAAATATCAACATGATGTATACAAGATACTTGTGTTATAAATATATTAGAACTGTATGTCGTGTATATCAGACTGCTTGAAGGTATTTGCAAAGTTGTTGAAATGTAACCACAGACGTGCCCTACTGGAACAGAACCAGAATGTAGCCCCTTACTATTGTAACGGGTCTATATTGAATCCGCGAACGCGGATTCATCGACCCTATTTCAGCGAATGCTGAAAACCCCGAACATCCAGAACAGCAAATTTTTTTTCAGGGAAAAAATCGTTGGGCTGGTTTCGGGAGTTTGCCATTTCCTCCACTGTAGTGCGATCTCAGAGTTGGTATATTTAAGTAGGGAGGTGTGGGGGTGAAGAACCCACATTAAATAATGTTTTAAGGGTTTTTTTTTTTTTTTTGCGGAACAACGATTTTTTTCCCCCCTGGAAAAAAAAATCGCTCTTCCGAGTGTTCAGCATTTTCAGCGTTCGCTGAACTAGGGTCGATGAATAAGCGTTTGCTTTTTTACGCGTTCACTTATTTAGTATAAACCCATTGTAACTGTTTAGATGTATGTATTTTAACAATGAAAACTGGAATATAGAAGGTTAACATCAGAAAAATTACTGAAATTGTTACTTTTTGTCCAGGCCATAAAAAAGTAATAGAAGATGTTGTCTTTCAGTTTCATTGCAGCCAAAGCAGAATGTCTAAAACTAGGGAGTTTTATGTATTGTCTTGGAAGTGTTTTATTGCTTTATGACTTTGGTATCTGCCTTAGATCTGAGGAAAAGCCTTTGTCTATGTATTTTAACAGGTAGGCTTTAAATGCTACCAGCTGCAACAGTGGTGAGTGTGATGACAAATGTAATTCAAGCTATCCCAAGAGTAATATTTCAGATATTAATTTGAGAGGTCTCCGAGAGAGAGAGAGGGCATTCTGTATTCTGTGTTGGACCTGGCAATAACAAAGACCGAATGAAAACACATAATAGAAATAGACGCACCAAAGCTGGAAATTCTACCAAAAATCCACGACACCACAGGGTATAATAACCAGTGAAATTTATTTTGGCACCTCGGCTTTTCGCCTTCTAAGGAATATTTTGAACATCAAACAGTGATCCTATTTATACACAAGTGGTATTCCAAATAAAAGATTATCCATTAACCATAATGTTCTCCACACATTTAAAGAAGTAATTCACCACTAGCACATAGCATAATCATTTGAAACGTTGAAATCTTTTATAGAATACAAATGTTTTATGTTTTAAATTATACATATAACAACATTTTATTATTGAGCTAATTTCTTAAATACAACACTACCTAAATTTTTACTGTAAAGCTAAATTTAAAGATTCCTATTTAAAAAATTAAATTATCAATATTCATTCCCCCAGGGTAAAGTGTTCTAAATTTTTTATAAGCATTCTGCATTTCAACTTATTCAATTCATCCTTAAAACTACCTCCAAAATTCAAAACAGGGTGTGCCATCGCACTAAAAAACAAACTAGTCTCAGACCCCCCATACACAGGAATAAAATGATCAGCTACAAGACTGTTACAATTCCACCTTGTAATATTTTCAAGTGTTCCATTACTCAAACCTTCACCTTTCTTCTTTTTTTTGCCCAATATACCATTTGGTATTTTGACAACCACCGCCAATAATATATACAACCCCCCCTGGGAGTTGCAATGAAAACCTTTTCTGGCCTTGTACAATCTAGCATTAATTTTAGAACCACTTACATTTTTAACCCTACCACATACAGAACAATTTCCACATGAGCATGTTCCAACTCTCCCATCCATTCTGCTAATCAAACCATCCCCAAAGACCCCTTCACCACATTTGCCTTGCTCTTAAGTAAGTTATCTTGGGTATAGTAACTCTCTTAGATATAATCAGGAATATAGCAAAGCTTAATTTAGATGCGTTTTTTGTTTTAGACTGTCCTGCAATGTTTTAAATATTTCCTATGATTTTGAACTCAGTTACTGTAATTGTATACTGAGAAATTTTCTTGTTGATTTATTGTTTATTATTAGATATATTGAAACCTTTCATTGAGGTTAATCTGTGTAGAAATATATAAGTTATGAGAGTACTTGCATATTTATGTGGTGACACTGTGTAGGCTACTCCTAATAGCCTTGCTCTTGGTCAAACTACCATTTGTATTAATAGTAACATTACACAGTACGATTGGATACCCTTAATTAAGGGCCTTAAAGTAGCTGATAAGGAGTGGCTGGTGACGTGATAACTACCTTAATAGTCTGGGCAAGAGTGGGCATAGCTAGTAAACCTGTGCCAGACTTTGGCAGGTGTGTGTGTCTCAGCTATTTGGGCAGGGACAATATACCCTGGCTGGACAGTGTGTGTGCTGGAGGTCTTGGTCTGGCCACTCGGTCGAGATCTCAACACTATAGCTGTGCTAGTTGGGAGTCTTATTGGGGATTTGGAGAAAGAGGGAGAAACCAGCCCCAGACTGACTGTGGTCTCTGTATGCTCTTAAGGGAAATTCCACTTGTTGCAGAGAGCTGCATCTGGAAATACTGTGTGTTTAACTTGTCATCCTCCCAATGTACGTCCCCCAGTGGTGAGGATTGAGGCTTCTTGATTACTGGTCCAGTGGTGGGGCATGACACCATCATTGTAGGCATCTTTTATTTCAGGCTTCCATTATTCAGAACCATTTCCAGCTTTGGACCTTAACCTTGTGCTTGAGTGTCTAAATAAACTGCCGTTTTGAACTGACTGCTTCACTTGATCTCATGATCTGTTCTTTTCCATTCATCTCAACATATTGGACCTGAGATTGGCAACTTTTTAGACAATTGGATCCAGGGCTCAAGCTGCATTCCTCTACACATAATTCCCTTCTATCCACAAAGTGCCTCAGGTTTTGTTTGATAATCGTTAAGCTTGGATGTGATCTATGGACTCAGCACTTCTCTAGCTTTCTCCACAGATAAGTTTTCTTTTCTTGTCATAGTATTTGAATTTTGTGTTTCTCTTTTCTGGACCTTTAGTCTTGGAAAAGACTGTTAGTGTTGGAGTTTTATCTTCTTGCCTTTAACCTTCCCTTTCCATTTATAGACATTAAAAAAAAAAAAAAAAAAAAAAAAAAAAAACTTTTTTTTCTTCATAGAAATTGAGTGCTGGCATTTTTGACCTTTGTGGTCCTAGCTTTAATTTGTCAGTGATTTTGTTCTTGAGCTGTTGGCTTTTGCCATAGTTTGTACTGCTTTCACTGTTGTATGAGTGTGCTTGCTGTAATACGTTTTCTGCTGCCATGAATGAGAAAGCTTTGAGCTTCAAAGAGTGCACCAGTCACTGTCACATGGTCCTTAACAATCAACATTCTGTCTTTGTATTGTTTGGGAGTGTATCATTTAGATGTTGAATCTGAGTCGTGTACTTGTACCAGTGGCAGAGCTCTAGTCAATTGGTGCAACAGTTTGGTCTTTAAGGGTCTTCTCCCTGCCCCAGTGGGAGACACTACCCTCTTTGTCATGGCCTCCACTTTCCCTTCTCGAAGGAAGAGTGGTGATATGCAAAATCTTCAAAAGAAAAAGAATAAGGAGAGAGAAATGTAGTGGAAAAGAAAGAAGTAGAAAAAGATGCCTTGAACTTTTCAGGTCCATTGGGCTTGACTCCTAAAGTACCTAGGTTGTCAGATCAGGTTACTGCCAAAGAACCCATTCTTATGAAATCCTCTTCACTTCCTCCGAGATTTTTTTTTCCTCCAAGATTTTTTTTTCCTGAGCCAACCCGTCCTTGGCTCCATTCTTCTAGTCTGCAGGAAAAATTGACCCATTGGTCCTTCAGGCCCCCTGCCGTGGCATCACACTTTAGGTCCTTTTATTCACTGAGGGTTCTGTCTGAAGCCAGCATTGACAGGATGAAGCAGAAGTTTCTGCGGACTCATCCAGATGGGGAGCTTTCCCATTGTCTCCCCCACTGTGGGTTCTGTGCCCAGCCCTACAAACCCTTTTCTGGTATCTCCTCCACTCCAGCCTGTGGATCCATTGATTAGGGAGCAGTGCGTTGCCTGCAGGATGTCTTTGTAGAGTTGTAGCTTGCTTGGCTTCAAGTCAGACTATTTTCCTTTTGTGCTGTATGGCATCGGATCTTGAAGGGTCTTTGAGCCAAGAGGCCAGAGCCGATTATCGAGATCCAACTCTGGACAGCATGGCTCCAGTGTCTTCCTTGGGGCCGAGCTGATCCTGAGAAGTTCTTCATTCTGGTTCCTCCAATAGCAAGGACCCTTTCTCGGTTCTATTTTCAATGTTGGCCATTCAAGATTTTTGAAAGAGAGCTAGATCAAGAGATGAGATTTCTGTCTTCTGTCTCTCTCTCTCTCTCTCTCTGTCTCCCTGTCTCTCTGTCTCTCTCTCTCTCTCCCCCTCTCCCCCCTCTCTCTCTCTCTCTCCCCTCTCTCTCTCTCTCTCCCCATCTCTCTCTCTCCCCCCCCCTCTCTCTCTCCCTCTCTCTCTCTCTATCTCTCTCTCTCTCCCTCTCTTTCCCTCTCTCTCTCTCCCACCATCAACCCCATCCCAGTCTCCTCTGGATTCTGCAGTACCTTGCTCATTTCATCTTATCAGACGGGGACAGCCAGTTCTGTTGACCCTCGGACACTTGACAGGTGAGTTATCCTTCCACTTTCGAGCAATATCTGAAGCTTTTCACTAACTGAACAGTTTAGGAAGCGGTCTTGTTAAAGGAGACTTTTAGATTCCCTTCAGGAGTCCCTCTCTGAAAATGCTGACTTCAAGGTAGAGGAGAGTTCCCCCAAGATCACATCTTGAAGATGTTTCCTGCAGAGACGTCCTGGAACTGATGAAGCATCGAGGGTGGGTTGTTCCACTGATGCTGTCCCCATGTTAGTCTGTATTCTTTGAGGCTGTTAGGGCTGGCACATCTGCTTGCTGGGTGGTCTCTCCCACTGATGAGCTTTTTGATGTCTCTGAGGAGGTATGGAATGAGCCAGACACGATGGAGCCAATACCACAAAAGCCCAGTAAAATGTTGGCTATTAGAATAGGTCACGTTGGAGGAAGGGTCCCACTGTAGCTGCTACCGTGGACCTGGCAGGCACAAAAAGAGCTATCAAAAGAAATTTCTTCTGTCCATCTCCTACCAGGGAGTCCAGGGCATTGGACAGGGCTGGAAAGTGGACTTGTGCTTCAGCAACATTTGCTTTACAACGGCTAAATTATCTGGGTTACCTGACAATTATCCAGAGAAACCTGGCCAAGGAGTTTACCAAGGCCCTGTTGGGTACATTGCCTGCTGATATATAGAATATTGTGGAGTTGCAGTTAACCACCCTCCAGTGCCTATCTAATGTGTCCATACACTTGCTGTCAAGTGCAGGTGATGGCACATTAAAATTTGCACGTACTAGCATTGATATACACTGACATGTTTGGATGCATCTCTGTGGCGAGCTTCAGGATGTCCTTTTTGAATGCCCCTTCTTATAAGTCCACCCTGTTTGGAGACAGTTTCTTAGAAATTTTCACAAGAAGTGAACAGAAGACAAAATGCTGTCTGCTGTGGCATCCGATGTTCCACCCAAAAAGACTTTCGCCAAGACTGTGCGATACCTTAAACCACCAGTAGTGGAGGCCTATGGGATATATATGTGCAAATGAGCCCTTAATTAAGGTCATAGTGTTTCAGCTATATGGTTTCTGAATGTTCATGATATTTTTTCTTTTAAGTCTTTGTTGATAAAATCCGGTCAATAAAGCTAGTCCCCACTAGCTGTGTACATGTATGTTTCAGTCTTCTTTCAACTTCATCAGCATAACCCTGGTGGACTGTTCTGCTGTACATCTTTATACCCAGCTGATCACCATTAAGGTGTCTGCAAAATATTCCTACTAGCATCCAAACTGAAATGTAAAAGGGTCACACAGGCACAACAACTAGTAAAAACACAAGAAAAACCTAGCCAGGCTAGAGTTTTCACTGTGTGATACCTTAAACCTCCTATAATAGAGGCCCATGGGATACATGCAAATGACCCCTTAAGGACATCAAGTGTTCAGGTCTGTATTACAATGTTGAACTTATAGATGTTCGAACGTTGTAATATCAAACCCATAACTCTGAAATACGCCAATAGCGAAGCTACGGCACACCAATTTTTTTAACAAGGGAAATAAATCGGTGGGCTGTTTTCAGGGCATTGCTGTTTCCTTCACTGTGGTTCAATCTCATAGTTGGTATATTTAAGTAGGGGGTGTGAGGGGGGCCACAGCCCCCCACTGTAGTTTGTTTAAAGTGTAAGGTTTTTTTTTGTTGTTACGGAACGATTTTTTTTTCCCTGGGGAAAAATATCGCTGTTCTGTGTTTTCATTGTTATTGGTTTTCGAACTTAAGGTGCGATATTACAGTGTTCAAACTCCTGTGAGTTCAACGTTGTAATATAGACCCAAGTGTTCTAACTATATGGCTTTTGAATGTCCCTGACTTTTTTACGTTTTCCTTTTAAGTCTTTGTGGGTACATTCAGGGCAGTAAAGCCAAACTCCACCAGCTGTGGACATGCAATTTTTGGCCTTGTCCACAGCTAGTGGGATTTGGCTTTATTGGCCTGAATGGTATCCACAAGTACTTGAAAAGATAAAGGGAGAAAGTCCTGGAAAACCTTGGCTAGGGTTTTCTTGCAGTTTTTACCATCTGGTTTATCTGTGACCTTTTTACTTTTTGGACTTGAAAAGGTGGAAAGAGGTTGTGGTTTCTCAAGTCGCAGGCTTTTGCTGAGTTGATAGATCCCTCCAGATAGAGGGGGAGACCATTTTAATTGATATCACCGCAGTGGAAGAGGAGGTCTTCAGAATCAAGGATTTTGAGGTATCTTTACCAAGGCACCATGCCAAAGCTCCTGAATGGTATCCCAACTGCCAGACTCTGGAGGTAGTCAAAGTTGTGAGGCACTTTTCTCTACACCGTCAACCTTGGTATGCAGTCAAAGTTCTTGGGTGCTGAAACTTATAACCAGATGCTGCGTTGTTCCTTTTGTTTCCCATCCACCAAACAAATTTCCTCATGGTCCCCCTAGTCGCAGGAAGTCAGCAGTTATAGAGGTTTTAAAGCTGCAAGAAAGCTGTCATATCCTGGGGGTCCTGCAAGACCAGCTAGGATCTGGAGTCTATTCAAGATTATTTCTTCTGAAAAAGACTGGGTACCTCAGGCCCATTTTAGACCCGAGTCATCTTAACCAGTTTGAAAGCTGATAAGATTCTGGATGGTCAATGTTCAGTCCATTCTTCTTGTTCTGAGGAAAGATGACTGGATTTGCTCAGTGGGCCTACAGGATGCCTACTGTCACATAAACATAACAAGGTAGTCCGGGAGATTCCTCCAGTTTCAGCTGGGTGTGGTGGTGGTGCTGCGGTAGCGTTGTTGCCTCACAGTAAGACGCTGTCCGGTTCAATTCTCAGCTAGAGCGTCTTCTGCGTAGAGACATGCGTGAATGGGCGTACCTTCGTTGAAGGTTGTACGTCAGGCCTGGCAAGCCGGTACGTAGAAATCAACTGCCAGTCATTAGCGGACCGGAGTTCCGCTGTGTGGACCCCTAACCGGGAAAGGCCGAAAGACAATCAATCAGTTGCTTCCATTTCAGGGCACCGTCCTTTGATCTCATTCCAGCCCCCAGGGTGTTCACCAAGTACATGGTAATGGTTGCAATGCATCTCAGGCTACAGGGGTTCTGATTGTTCCCATATTTAGACTGGTAAGATAGCCACTTCCACAAGGGATCCACTTGTTTAGATCAGGGACTATTTGCTACAGCTATGTCACTGGCTACGGATTACTGTCAAGTTGAACAAAAGCCAGATGATCCCTGTTGAGATGGAATTCCTAGACTATCACCTGTACACAGTTTCTCAAATTGTCAAACTTCTGGATTCCAGAGTGTTCTCGCTTAACTCGGCAAGTTCTGAAGTTCTTTCTCACTGAAAGTACCCATCAAGGCTGATCCTTCATTATTGGGTTCGATGACTGCTTTGACTACACTGGTTCCTCAGATGAGTGTAGTCCTCCTGGTGCTGAAGGCTTGTCAGGGCTTCCTCCCCAAGGGTGTGACTTATCCAGGAAGACAATTTGACAGTCTGGTACATCAACGAGCACGCTTTATCCAGCTCATTCCTGATATGTTGAGAAACCATGAGGGTTTAATGTGGGAAATGTTTTCCCAATATTTTCTTGTGGCAATGCACATTCTGGGGAGTTCCAGTATTTAGAGGACAAGTTGAGATGGTCTGTTGTCCTGTCTCATGGGTGGTCTCTTAATTAGTTGGTGACTGTCAAGATCTTGTGCTGCTGGGGCAGCCATGCTGTGATTCTTTGGCATGCACTTATAACACGAATGTAACAACTACTTTGCATTGATTCCTCAGGAGGGACAGTCACTGTGGGACACCCTGACTCACACTTGGACCCCCCAGATCTCCTATGGTTTTACCCTTTCCCCTTATAACAAAGTATGTTCATCGTATTGATTACTACTATAGTATCCTCAGCCATATGGCCTGTATCCTTATATCCTGTAAAGGCTATAACAGCTGGCCAGCTTCCAAAGTTTCATGACAGTTTATGCAAACCCAAACTGCCAGGTAGCTTGAGCTGAATTGACTAAAAGACAAGTTTGGGGGTGAAGCCCTTTAGAGATTTACTGCTGCTGAAGAGTATACTTCTCTAAAGCTTCAAGGATTGACATTCGGCTTGTGCTTTCCCTTGCTGTGTAGGTAAGTTTTTTCTGGGGGAAGAATCTTTCATTTTCTTAATTGTATTTATGTTTTATTAACCTCTTCATAAGTCATTTAAGGCTAGGTGTGTTGGGCTTTAAAAGACTGTCTTGAGACTGTAATGTTGTTTTAAGTAGACTGCTTGCTTTTTCTGAGAGTATAAAAGTGGTGTAAAGTAACTGAAGTAATTTTTTCTCTGGAGAAATTGTATTTACGTTTGTGGGGCTGATATAGTGTTTTTAAAGTGCTTTTTTCTGTCAAAAAAGTAACATTTTTAAACTGCCAGTGTTTTGTCGTTGGTGTCTGCTAGTCTTCCCTGGGAAAGAGTTCTCATTAATGGCTTGACCATGGAACAGACTACTGGCTCCATTGTCAGCCTTATTCCAGACACAAAAAAGAAAGAAGCAAGAAAACCTTTGCCACCACAGCAGTCAAGCAGTTTGCCTGAGCTACAGCGGAGTTACTCTGCTGTGGCCGATTTGTTGTATTTCACACCACCTGTCTTTTACTCCAGGTCCCTCTGGTGTAGCACCTACAGCCACTATGGACTGTGGGGGGTCAGCCATGTCCTCTGTGGCTGTTGAAGTCCCATCAGTGGGCAAGGGAGAAAACCACTCTTTTTATTCCTGAGAGTGGGAACAGGGAAGTTTTCCTTGTGTTAGAATGCCGTGCCCATCCCTGGAGAAGCTGCTGCTGCTGCCATTAGTAACACGTTTGACCCCATATTTCCAATTTAAAAGAAATAGAAAACTAAGCATGTATATAATTCTTCTCAAATTTATTTGGATAGGAGTAGTTTACCAAGTTTGTCTCTGGGTTTAATTCAGGCTATTGGTCCTTTTTGTAAAGTAGTTTCTGCTAAAAGAAGGGAGGACTTCCTCTTTTCCTGAAGAGATTCAAAATTCTGATTCTGAACAGGAAGCTACTGGGATGGATACAGACTTGTGTGTGGTATTTCTCATTCAGACTCTGAGAAGAGCTCAGTTTCTGATTCTTCCTGTGGGGGGGTTATCTTTATCTGAGACTATTGTTACATTATATCATTGTTTTCAGTGGGAGAACACTCAGTTTTCTCAGTCCCTCAGAAAATATGAATTGTTACAGAAGGATTTTCCAAAACCTTCACCATTTCCTCCTTTTCTGTCTGATTTAGAGGATGCATGTGTTACAGCCTGCAGTTTTCTGGATAGTCAGCCAGCTGCCCCTGAAAAGGCAGATAGGCTGTATAAAGTTTCTCAGTCTTTTAGGATTTTTATACACTATTCTGAAACTTGACCCAGCATTTGTTGATATCACTGCTGCTCAGCACTTAATTCCAATCCTACTGTTTCTGATGAGAAAATTAAGTATGGGAAAAGTGTCTGCTACTTGTAGAGTAATATGTGTATGTCTGTTTAAGAAACAACCTATGGGCATGTACAGGTGTAGTGATTACTGGGCACATGCAAGGACAGAGTGCCATTTGAGTTAAGCTGTTGATATAAGTATGCATGTGTGTAAGCTCTGTATGTTAGTCAGTTTATTTTTATTGAAGCTGCTATCCATCCTGATGCGTTTCTAGGTCATAATGCATCTTAAACGAACTACCCCACTTGCTTATCTTTTTAGTGTAGAGAGACTAGTAACATGGTGTCAGAAGCGGGATATCTAATGGCCAGAAAGAACTCCAGTTTCTCTACTTTGACTTCAAGAGGCAACCAGTTACAATTGGAGAAATATAGAGAAGTGGACCATCCTTTGTTGTGTGTATAGTTTTCAGAACAGGTCAGAAACAAATGATTTCTTAAAAAACTTGCTCAAACTATTTCTTATTCGGAAATATGAAATGAAGTATACAGAAAGCTCTAAATGATATTAAAGTAAGTTGAAATGTCTGATATTGCTAGAAATATTCAAATTACTTTGGAAAATGTTTGAAATAAAGTCCGAATTGCATAAAATGAATAAAACCAATAAAGAGAAATGACCACATTTTTTGCTAAACATGTACTTTTTTGTATTTACTGAGGGTATCAAGAGTTATCAGAAGTGTATAAAGTGTTCGTATGTTTGTGCAAGTTACAATAAAGTGTGCAGTATTAAAGCAAAGTTCATTTGCAAATACCGCCATTTGAGTATATTTCGCAAAGTAAAGCAGTTCAAAGAGTTTATTGTGCATTTGTGTGTTACTGCAAGCTGCAGAGAGGCAGTTTGTTCATACATAATTACAAGGGCTATATTTTCGCTGTGTTTGTGCACATATTTGTTGGCATGGCAGACTGATTTCGAAAACCAGGTCCACTAGTGTTTGATTATGATAATGCAGAAAACTGTAGAGTGTTTGAGCAGGAGTTTGACATTTTCATACAGGCTGCATTTTCTGATAAAGATGGCCATATGAAGGCATTTATTCTACTTAATTTAGCTGGGTCAGAAGCCGTAGAAGGGGAATGTTTATTTGTGTATGCACCTGCTATCTTTGCTGGAGGAGAAAACCATCGTGGTGCTGTACTGGCTGAATCAAGGGAGGACCCTGAGTGCTTAAAACACACATGTAGAGAAATGTGTAAACCCCCAAACCAACATTAAAATGGAGAAGCAGTTATTTTGCACAAGGGATCAAACACCAGGTGAAACTTTTGCTGCACATATAACCGACTTAAGAAATAAAGCTATAACGTGCAGATTTGCTGATTTAAGAGATGAGGTGATAAAGGACAGACTTGTGTATGGTATTAAAGATGATGCTGTGAGAGATTTTGCTTCATGACCGTGATTTAACTTTGACTAAGGCCATTGAGATTTGTCACATATATGAGCTTGCAGAAAAGCACATGACTATGCTTACAAATGAGAAAGGCATGTTTCCTGCAACTTCTAAGCCTCACGTTGATTACATGCAGCATGTGGCAGTTACTATAGCTCCTGCCACACCCACTGGTAAACCCCAGTACTTTCTAGCAAGTTCCAGAGTGAGTCAGCAAACTCAAAGCATAGGCTCAAACTAAATTTCACTGTCCGCTGTCGTAATTGTGGCAGTAATCATGAATGTAAAAGTGAAAAATGCTTGGCTTTTGGTCAACAGTGTCACAAATGTAATAAATGCAATCATTTTAAAAGATTTTGTAAATCAAAAGCCACGCGTTCTTTCACTAAAAAGGGACATTTCAAGATAAGAGTTGATCAATTAGAAAACCATGCCCTGAGCTCATATTCTTTTTATGTTGATGGTATGTCATTACTTAGTTTTACAGTCAGTGCAATTGATTTGTGAGCCAAGAATGAAGTATTTTGTACTGTTCAGGTAAATGGCAAACCCATAGAGCTCAAAGTTGATACTGGCTCAAAGTGCTATGTTATGTCTGCAGAAACATTTGCTAGAGTATGTTCTGGTGAAAGGCTTTATTTGACAGTGTGCAAAGCTTGTTGCATATGGTGGTGAAGAAATTCAAACAGAAGGTTCAGTAATGCTTTCATGTTACTCTGCTGGAAAAAGCTTTGACTTATTTATGTGGTTAAGAGGCACATCCAGTCATTATTAGGCCTCAGATACTCTCTGAAAATGGGACTGCTTTCATTTAACAAGGAAATTGACCACTTTAACTTAAAAAAAAAAATTATTCTAATTTTGCCCAGTCTATTTTTCTACCTATACTGATCTTTTCGAAGACAAACTAGGCAAACCCAGTTGTGTACTCCATGAAGTTAGACCCAAGTGTTAGCTCAGTTGTTAGCCCAGCCAGAAAAGTTTGAGTAACCATTCAGACTAGAGTCAAAGCAGAGTTAGATAAAATGGTGCAACAAGATGTGATTTGTCCAGTTAGTGAACTGACTGAATGGGTGTCTTCCATGACAGTAGTTCATAAGGAAAGCTCAGACGACATCAGAATATGAATTGACCCATGAGATTTGAACAAGGCACTAAAAAGACCACCTCTTCCAATATGCACAGTTGAAGTTGCAGCTCTCATGTCAAATGTCGCTGTTTTTTCTGTCTTAGATGCAGAGAGTGCATTTTGGCAAATTTTGCTTGATAAGAAATCCTCACTGCTCACTACTTTCAGTAGTCTTTTTGGAAGGTACAGATTTTTGAGAATGCCATTTGGGATAAATTCTGCAAGTCAAGTCTAAATGTGCAATGGAGTAAATTATTTTTGGGGTGTCCTTGTGCTATAATGGTAGATGACATACTGGTAGGAGGTAATGGTAGAAGGTAATGATGAAGCAGAGCATGACAGAAACCTCCGAACAGTTCTGGAAAGGGCATGTCAAGTCAATCTCAAGCGGAATCCACAGAAATGCAAATTCAGTCTACGAGAAGTAACATACATTGGACATTTATAAACCAGTTGAGGCTTATGACCAGACCCTTCTAAGCAAACAGCCATTCTCAAGATGTCAGCCTCAGGCAGTGTTCAAGCCCTGCAGTGTTTTCTTGACATGGCTAGCTACCTAGGCAAGTTCATTCAAACTTGAGTCAAATATCAGCACCACCCAGAGAGCCAACACACAAACATGCATCTTGGTGTTGGTTAGAACAGCACCAGAGAGCATTTGATGTCCTGAAACAGAGAATTGCTAGTCCACCTTCTCTCAAGATACTTTGATGTCCACAAGCCAGTTACTCTCGTGTGATGCTTCAAAATTTGGTCTTGGTGTAGTCATTTTATCCGAGGGCCATTCAGTTGCTTATGCATCCTTTAACTTTCACCCAAGCTGAAATGCATTATGTTCAGAGAGCTTTAGGCAATTGTATTTGCATGTTCCAAGTTTCTTGATTATGTGTATGGTAGACCTATCCAGATTGAAACAGATCACCACCCTCTAGCCACTATTTTGGGAAAGCCTTTGCATACACCTCCAGCCAGATTGCAATGCATGATGCTGAGATTACAAAAGTATGATTTCAGTCTAGTTTGCCAGAAAGCCAGACTTCGTTATCCTGCTGATACGTTATCCAGATCACCCAGAATTGCCACTTAACAGTATGAGAATGAGAGTTTGATTTTGATGTCATCGAAGTGAGAAATTTTTCTTCCACATGTCTTGATGAGCTCAGAAATCATACCGCCGCAGATCAAGTTTTACAAAACAAAGCAAATACCTCAGCCGAGTGAAGTACCTTGGTAGACAGAAAGGCAGAACAGCAAAGCAATTCCAAAGGCACACCAGTGGCTATTAATCCAGGACTTCCAAGTAAAAAAAAGAGACCTTTATTGCAGTGAAAATTCTCAATGCAGTAAGCGCTTTCACGTTATATAAACGCTTCTTCAGACTTCAATGAAATGTAATAAATTTCAAGCCTTTAAATACTATATCCACAAAACAATTAGCCAATTAATCAATAAAAATATGTTTTGAATCTTTAAAGTGCTAGTGCTCACTGAATAAATAAATGAACAATTACATAGAAATACATAAAAAATGCATGAGTAATACATAAAAAAATTTTTACTAATGCATTTAAAAACTATCCATATGGCGCATTGGATTACTTAATGCTTAAAAGCCTTGGCTGCTAGAAATGGTTTTAAAGTGATTTTCTCATTTAAACCATATTTATGTGCCTGCAGCCTAAGGATCCATCTATTCTCTACCTCCTCTGTACGATTCTTAATGTTCCCTAGCCTTCTGGTACTTTTAACTAATTCTAGAACTTTGAACTTGAAATGATGTAAGGAACCCTTCTCCATAACATGTCGTGCTAATGCATTGGTCGTATTTTCTTTACTGACCGCATATATATGCTCCCTTATATGCTCACGTAGCGTGCAATTTGTTTTACCTACATAGTATTTCTGACAAAGTTGACATTGTGCTATGTAGACTAAATTTTTAGATCTACAGTCAGCATAAAACCTAAAGGTGTATACTCTTCCAGTATGTGGGTGAACAAAGGCATTTTCCTCTGCTATGAATCTGCAATGATTGCAGGTCCTGCAGGGAAATGTACCTACTCTCTGAGATTTTATGTATCTTGTGTCTGTCCTTTCATAGCATAGAAGCCTCTTTAGAGATTTCATATTCCTATATGCTATGTTTGGTGCCTCTTCCACTAAAGTCTTAATTTTATCGTCCATAACTAGAATCTTCCAATTGTTTTCTATAACCTTTCTAATCTGACCATCTAGCACTTTAATGATTCAAAACATATTTTTATTGATTAATTGGTTAATTGTTTTGTGGATATAGTATTTAAAGGCTTGAAATTTATTGCATTTCATTGAAGTCTGAAGAAGCGTTTATATAACGTGAGAGCGCTTACTGCATTGAGAATTTTCGCTGCAATAAAGGTCTCTTTTTTTTACTTGGAAGTCCTGGATTAATAGCCACTGGTGTGCCTTTGGAATTGCTTTGCTGTTCAAGTTTTACAAAAGCTCAACTACGTCCTCAAGGAATGATGGCCATCAAAGCGATCTAGTTTATCTCCAGAAGTGCAACCTTATTTTCCATACAGAGATGAGATTTTGTCAGACAGTGGTATTGTCATGAAAGGGCTGAAAGTCATTGTTCAAGAGTCTTTACAGCCTGAATACATTACTATCTTGCATCGAGATCTCCCAGGAGAAGACTCTACCAAAAGAAGGATGAGAGGACTAGTATTTTGGCCTTCTATGTCACAAGATATTGAGAGTGCTTTCATCTTGTTCTCTCTGTAAAAGTACAAAGCCACAGCAACAGAACCACTTCATCCAATTCAGATTCCTGAACTACCTTGGTCAACAGTAGCCACAGACATTTTAGAGTGGAATGGTCAACATTATTTGGTGTTAGTAGACTCCTATTCCAGTTGGTTCGAGATTGACCTACTTCCCAATCTAGGATCCAGTACTAAGATGAAGCATCATTTTGCAGTCTTGGTAGTCTACACAGTTATTTCTTGCAGTCTTGGTAGTCTACACAGTGATTTCTCAGTGTCACACAGTTTATAAGCCAACATTTCAAAAGATTTGTGGAAGAGTGGGACTTTACTCATGTCATGAGTAGCCTAGATTTATCCTCGATCAAATGATTTGGCAGAATGTGCAGTTCAAAGTGCAAAGCAATTACTAGAGAAGTAGAAACAAGACAATAGTGATGTTTTCCTGAAACTTGAAAACATTCCTGGTGATATACATCCTGGTTCACTTGCTCAAAGACCTGTCTCGAGACAAAGCAGGATCACATTACCCATCAGTAGTTAATTGTTGGTTCCATGTATCAAGAACAGGTCAGTGAAAACCAACTTGTTGAAGAAGCAGTTAACCCAGAAATCCTGCTACAGTAAGACCAGCAGACCACTCAAGCCATTATGAGAAGTGTAAGGATGCAAACATCCAAAAGTTATGATCGGATTGGAGCTGTGAAGAACATCTGCCCAGAGCAGAGATCGTACATTGTGGAATCACAAGGATCAGAATTCAGACAGAATCAGAGGCATTTGATACCGGTGACCAAGCCTGTACCACTGCTTATAGCCTGTGAGAAACACTGCATCTCAGAGTGAGTTATCCAGTGTTCCAGTTCCAGTGGAAGTCCCAGAGAATATATCTAGTCCTTTGATGAATCCAGAAGTTCCTGATAAGAGTTCACTGAAGACTGTCCCTGTTGCTAAACCCAATCCTGATTGTTATGTAGCAAGATCCAGTCGCGTGTCTAGACCATGTTCCAGATGCATGGCAACTTGGACATGAAGATTGTTTTTTTTTTCCATGTTTGCATTGATGCGGGTTTATCTGAAATGTTATCTTGATAAAGAGCAGTCTTTTTAAGAGAGGAGCTATAGATCAATATGTGTACGTTTCTTTAAGAAATCTCCTGTGGGCATGTACAGGTGTATTGATTGATTTACTGAGGACGTTTATGGACAGAGTACCATTTTGAGTTAAGCTGTTGAGATGTAAGCATGCATGTATGCAAGCTGTATCTGTCAATCAGTTTATTTTTATTGAAGCTGTTATCCATCCTGATGCTTCTATGTAATAAAGCATCTTAAACTAACTACCCTGCCTGCTTGTCTTTTTAAGTGGTAGACAGACTAGCAATGCTTCTATAACTGTTGATATTCACAATTTTGAATGGTCAGGCTGGTATGCTAAAGTTTATTCAGACAAATTGTGAAAGTATGAGGAATGTTTTATCTGCAGTCCCTTCTTACGGAAAAATCGTAGTTTCTTGGATTGCAATGGTGCACTCATTGTTTATGGTGTGTGTATGACACTGTTAATACCTTTTCAGGACTATGGCTACTGATACTATTTTGAAGAGGTTTGCATGGCTGCATTCTCAGAACCTCCCAAATAATGTTAATTAGATTTTATATTCGTCCTTCGATAGATATTTAGTGCATGGCCCCACTGCTGCAGAGGTTATCAAAGTGTTAAATAAGGGACAAGCTGACACAGGGAATCTCTTACGATTTTTCAGCCTTCCTTTTCCAAAATTTCCAAAGGATTTTTTTATCTCCTCCTGTTTTGGCAAATAACAGAATAAACCATGTTCATCAAAATACAGGTAAACGGATATTTAAAAAGAAATGGCAAGGGGGTTCCAAAAAAAAAAAACTCTACAATTTCCAAAGACAGTCCAACAAGACTAAATGAATATTGAGGAGAACTTTTGAACCCCACCTACCCCAGCCCCTTTTTTCTTCCAGAAAGTGTAATCTCTGTGCTTGTCTTTGTTAGTTCAGAAAAGTGGTTTCTTTGTTAGTTCAGACAAATGGGTTCTGACAATCGTTCATTAAGTTTACATCTGGCAGTGGGAGGAAATTTGTCCTTCGTAGGGGGTCATTCCTTTCCCTCCAAATTAGTCTGTCTTGTTTTTACTTGTTCTTCATCACGTGACTTTATCTTTGAAGAGTCTCTCTCATAGTGTCAGGAATCTCTCTTGGGTGAGCGATCTTTTACACATTCATAGATTCCAAGAGAGCATTCAAAAGTCTTTCTTGACTCCTTCATACAAGATTGTGTTTTTGGAATGTCAACTGGACACCTCAGTTCAAAGATCTTTTCTTCCCCAGGAAAGATATTTATCTACATCTGTTTCTATGGTTTTCCACTCAGACTTTGGTCACTGTGAAGCAATGCCTCAGGATTTTGGGTCTCATGGCATCTGATTCTCGTGCTACCCCTGGCAAGATTCCATATGAGAAAAATAAAATACATTTTGTATCTGAAATCTTTGGTTCCAGCATGAATACCCTTTATCTTTTTCACATCCCTAATGCTGTGGTTTATCAGAAGAGCAATATTTTGGTAAAGACAACACATGCCCTTACTGCAAGTCTCTCCTTCTCTTTATGTGCTTTAAAGCCTTCAGTCACTACAAGCACTTCAGACTTTGCTTGAGGAGCAGTTTCAGTCGTGATAAAAGTGCAGAGGGTGTGGGACACAAAAGACAGCTTAAAGCACATAAATATCAGATATGCTTGCCTTGATGAAGGCACTCCACTCTCTGAACCGTGTT
Organism: Protopterus annectens; assembly: GCF_019279795.1. Taxonomy (NCBI): domain Eukaryota; kingdom Metazoa; phylum Chordata; order Ceratodontiformes; family Protopteridae; genus Protopterus; species Protopterus annectens. The sequence goes on from NC_056743.1 coordinate 34,547,116, forward strand.
TGGTCCCCAGGACCTCTTTAAGTAGTTACAGACAACACCATAGCCATGTGGTATATCAACAAGCAAGGGGGAACCAGTTTGTACCCATTAGTAGACTATCCATGTTAGCTTGGGATATAGCTAAACAGCACAGTCTCACTCTACAGGCATCCTACATTCTGTCAAGCAAAACTGTGTGGCAGACAAACTGAGCAGAACCAGGGCAGGATCACATGAATAGAAACTAGATTGGGGGTCTTCCGAGACTTGATCCATCTGTATGGAGTTCCTCATGTAGAACTCTATGCTTCCTGTCTGAACAATCACCTGGCGAGATCCTGTTTCAGGACACCATGCAAAAAGGCCTGAAAGATAAATGCCTTGGACAGAAGTGTTCTGTATGTTTTTCCACCCTCTCCACTAAATATCCAGGATACTTCTGAAGGATTTAGATGAATTTCTCATATTGTAGCGAGTCCCTTCTGACCCAGGCAGCTGTGGTTCTCCCTTCTTTTGGAAATGGCCAGTGGCAATTACCACAAGCTTCCTTACAGATGGGGTCTACTCACAGAAGAGCAGGGGTGTATATATATCTTGGTATCAGTCATCTGCAATTGACTGCATGTGTGATACGGCCTTAATTCCCTTTAGGCACCTTTGTACTGAGGATGTACAGCAGGTACTAGTGGAGGTAAGAAAGCCTGCCACTAGAACATTATATATTGTCAAATGGAAAAGGTTTTCTAGTTGGTGCCAACAACATAGCCCGCACCCATGAAGGGTAGTTCTTCTCTGGTTTTACAGTATTTGTTATATTTATTCTTCTGTGGCCCTTCTTTTTCTTCTATCGAGGTTCAATTATCTGCCATTTCAGCATGTCTGTGCATGTATCCTCCTCTTTCAAGGTAGTCTTATGTTAAAATATTCTTGAATGGGGCTTTGCATAAGAGGCTTCCAAGAAAACTGGTGACCCCTCCTTGGGACCTTAATTTTCTGTTAGAGTAACTAACACTTGCTCCATTTAAACCAGTTAATCTGGTGTACTTCTCTGCAAGGATATCTGAGTTGCAAGCTCTTATGGCGAGTCATCCCTGTCTCATTTTCCAGAGGGACATGATTTCTTTGAAAACTAATCCTCCTTTTATGCCTAGTGATATCCAGATTTTACTGTAAGCCAAACTGTCCATCTCCCTGTTTGCTTTCCTGAACTTGAAAATGAGGGAGAAAGGACCTTGGATATTCACAGACAACTCTGGTACTATCTTGACAGCACTAAATCTTTCAGAGTTTTGGATGAATTGTTCATTTGTTTTGAAAGTATGAAGGGTCAGCCTGTGTCAAAACAGACTGTTTACAAATGGTTGTCTAAAGTTATTACCTTTTGATCTGATGATGTCCTTTTCATTCATTCCTCAACTGATGGGTTCGGATCTGAGACTCTGATCTGATTCTGCTACTTCTACCAGATCATCGGAGCCAAAAACTCTCAAGCTCTTCCCTTTACCCACAATACCCTGCAAACCTAATATACCTCAGATCTCGTTTGCCGCCATTCAGCTTCAGAAGCAGATTTTGTCACTCGAGCTTTGTAGTTATATTTAGCCTTTTTTTGTGAGTTACTGTTAAAATACTCTATTATATTTCTCTATATTTTCCTACCTCCCTTACATTTTTTCTGTATCGTTAACCAGTTTCCTATACCTTTTTTGGCTACTGATTTCTCGGTATCTCTTTAAAGTACCATCATTGGTACTCTTACTGTCCTTTGAAGATTACTCTTTAGAGTACTATCTTTCTACCATTGTTGGTAGTTCTTTCTTTTCCTCTTTACTTGTCTTTCTTTTTTTTTTTCCAGTTTCTTTAGGCAGTTTTTCTTTTTTGATGATAGTAGCAGACAAGCCAACTGAAGTGTGTTATCTGTGGGTATAAGTTTCCCAACTTGGATGTTCACAAAGAATGCGTTTATTGCTTAGGTTCTATGCACTTAGATGCAGATTTTTCTGTCTGCTCTAGACATAACAGAGCTCTGACTGACCTTGGAAAAAAGTCTTCAGGGGCCTCCTTCCTTCCTTCTGCTTCTAGTTCATTAGCTGGGGTTTAAGCACTATCTAAACAAAAAGGCAAGGTGAAGCCAGATTGAGCAACCAAGGAAAAAAGAGTAGTGCGAAAGGTGCCAGGTCCATTCTTCCTCATCAGCTGCTTCATTGCAGCCTCCTTCTAAAATACACAAAAAAGACTGATGCAGCTACTTCGTATGGGGCTTGCGCTAAATCTAGGTCTCCTTGGATCTGAACTCCGTAGCTTCTACTGGATCTAGTTACATAATGGCTTCTTTCACCTTTTTTGGAGGAATCTCCCTGTAAGCATTCTAGACCTCCATCCTCCACATAATCTCTTAGATCTTCCAGAAGCTTATCCACAGCTGATGTGGATCGGATGATGAGGGAATTTCTCAGAGAGCAGATCCAGATGAGGGTACTCCCTTCTCCAACTTCCACTGATCTTTGTCCCCTTCCCCATGGTATCTCCTTCTGTGATCCAATCCACAGTTTCAGACGCCTTGGATCTGAGGCCTCTGGGTGTGTCCTTATCGGATCTGAAGACTGTCCATTCTTAGACTCCAGTGACTTCTTTGAGTCTCCGAGCCCCAAGCCTTTTGGAGCTGGAGGACTCTCAGAACTGAAACGTCAGTGCTCGGTCTGGGGTGTTCGGATAGACTCTGAAGCTTTTGGAACAGTCTATTCCCCTCGGTGCTTCGGCATTAGACAGCATGGGTCTGACTCCTCCTTAGGGTGGAATGCTGGTGGTATTGCAGGTGCAGACATTTCAGGAACTGGCAGCTCCTTTGCTGTTGATTTCAGTTTCTCCTAGTCATTCACCCTTTGAGGTTGTGGAGAGGGCTGTCTGTCTAGAGAAGGAACATCCCTGCCCCCCTTGGATCAGACAACTTTGCCTCCTCTGGTTCTCTACTCTGAGCCTTGTCCATTCATTCCACTGGGACAGGTAGCCTGATCTAGTCAGCAATGGGCCCCTCAGGACATCTTCATCTCTTCTGATACTTTCCCAGAACACCCCACTGAGTAAGCCACTTAGAAGATAACATGTAAGTGTAGAGACATAGATTCTCCTCAAGAACATCTCTTGGATGACACAGATTTTGATGAAGGGGATGGGTCCCACAGATCTCCACTTAAAGATGTCTGCTTTGGAGACATCCTAGAGCTCCTCAAACACAAAGGTGGTTGATCCTCAGGTACTCCGTCCCAGACCCAGGAGGGTCTGGCCCATCTACTGCTTGAGTGACTCCCCTGGCTAATGAACTCGGATCTTTTTTTCTCACTGGGCATGGAAGGAGCCAGATACAGTAGATCTGATCCCTAAAATGCCTGACCGAGTTCTAGCCCTCCTAAAACCTGGGCTCCCTGGAGCAAAGGAGTTGTGACAGCTACTAAGAAAGAACTCTCAGAACAGAGTTCTTCTGTCCATGCTCCTAACAGAGTCCAGGGCTTTGGACAGATTTGGTAAGTGTGTTTATGCTTCAGCGACCTTTGCCCTCAGATTGTTGAATTATCTGGCACAGTTTGCAAGGATACAAAGAGATTTGACCAGAGAGCTTTCCAAATCTTTGTGTCCGTATCGGAGAAGGATCAAAATAGAATCTCCTCTCAACTAACCACTCTCCAGTCTATTCCTAATGTTTTCACAAAGTTGATCTCCCATACAGAGTTAAGTACTTCACAGACGGCAGGTTTTAGGCATAGCTATTAGGAGACATGCCTGGATGCGACTACATGGTTTTGCAGAACCCTTTGTGTTCTTTCACAGACTCCTATAGGCAAGGGACTAGTTGCTGTAGTTGTGCATCCATCTAGGCAACATGGTCAGTTACAATAAATTGCAGCTCACACCTACCCAGATTATGAAATTCATAGGTGCTTGCCTGGGCACATTCAGATTGCCTGTCTTCCTTCTACTCAAATTTAGTCACTGAGATTCCAGGTCATGAAAGTAATACAGAATTCTTCTATTCCAGGATGATGAATTTTACAAGCCTTTGGATCCTTGGCAGCTGCTATCCCCCCTCGTTCTTCTGGCTATTTTTCACATGAGAATACTTGAATGGGTGCTGTCAACTCAATGGTCTATTAATTGTCCATTCTTTGATATCTCTTAACTGCTCCTGTCAACATCAGACAGATTTGCGAAAAGGCATCTTCATTGGTAGATCCATTCAAATGAACTCTCAGAAGGTGGTCCTTTTGTTACCTCCTGCCCACAGCGACCACAGATTCCCCAAACTGGGGTGGGAGGGTACTACTTGGGAAGGACAGTCCATGGTACATGGTCTTCTGAAGAGGTCAAGATGCATATCAGTGTTTTGGTAATGAGAGCAGTTCTCCTAGCATTGCAGGCCTACGTGAACAAATGGGGAGGAACCAGATCTTATTGCCTTTCTCAAGGAGCAGTGAGACTGGCAATGAGTGCTGTCTGCCGATCTTTTTCAAATAGCAACACACATTCTAGGGAAATCCATTGTGATTGCAGGCAAATGGTCTTTCGGTGCCAAAGTGGCAGAGAGTATTTTCCATCGATGGGGCCAGCCATGCTGCAGCCTATTTGCTTCTACCTTCAAGTGCAGTAGATTCTTTGCTTTGATCCCTCCAACGGAAGAGTCAGAGATGCTGTAGTCCATGACTGGCCCTCCAGTTTTTTTTATTCTTACCCCCCCCATTACCTCTCGCCCCCAAATTTCAACAGAAAGCATTCTGTTTGAACAGCATAATTATTCTCCTTGCACTCTTCTGCCCTTGTCAGGTTTGGTTCCCCTTCCTGTGCCCTCACATTGTACATATGCTCTGGATACTGGATCCGCACTCCAGACCTCCTGTCTAACTCGATAGATGTGACTCACCTGGATTTAACAGGCCTCAAACTAACTGCATGGTTTCTCCAATTCTATTGATTACTAGACAGTCCAGGCTGTCCTCCCTGGTGTATCCTATCTTATCTTCCCAAAAAGCTTCTGCTAGAAAGATTTACAAAATTTTAATGGAAGAGATTTGTTTTCTGGACCCTTAGCAAGGAACAGGATTCCTTTTCACCCCCTGTGCCATCTCTCCTTGAATTCTTAGTTTCAATTTTCAAAGAAGGGGTTAGTTCTTAACTATTAAAGTTCAATTGGCTACCATTTCTGATTTCCACGTGGACAAAAATAACACTAACGTAGCTTCTGAACTATATAAAACCTTTCTCAAATGAGCCTTTTTACTTAGATCTCTGTTAAAGGATCCTACTCCTCTGTGGGATTCAACTATTATGCTTCAGGCCTTAACCCAGACTGCCTTTGAATCAGCCATAGCATATCTAAAATGTATTTCGTAGAAAACCATTTTTTTGGTCATCACATGAGCTGGATAAGTATCTGAACTCCAGGCTGTATCTTCTAAACCTCCTTACCTGTTTTTTTTCATAAAGACTGTGTGTCTTTGCAGACCAACCCATCTTTCTTGCTTATGATAGCTTTTGAGATCAACATAAACAAGGTCATTTTTATCTACTGTTTTCTTTCCAAGCTTTTCAAATATGGAAGAGTATATTTTCCATCAATTAGATGTGCGTAGGCAAACTTCATCTTTATCTCCATAGAAACAGAGACTTCAGGAAAACTGACCAGTTTGTTTCCTTCTCTCCTGACAGATTGGGCAAACCAGTTTCCAAAGTTACATTTGCCAAATGTTGTATCTCCTTTGTCTATGGTAGATAAGGATAAACCCTTTTTAAGCATTCTAGAGCTCACTCCGCAAGGTTTGTGGCAGTCTCTTCAGCCTTTTGGTCAAAGGCTTCCTTTGATGACACTTGTACAGCTGCACGTTGGACTAATTCTCACACTTTTTTATAGTTCATTACAAATTAGATTTGGTTTCCTGGAACAGAGCGGCCTTTGGCTCTGCCGTATTTCTGAATATCCTTCTGTGAAGGTCACCCAGGGTTCCAGTAGGTGGGGCCCTGTCTCATGAGTTGAAGAATGAAAAGGATGGCATTTATTTTATTTACAGTTTGACCGGGAATGTCCTCTGGGCAAGCAAGACCCCATTTTCAGTGGAACCCCGGGGAGAGAACCTACAAAAGCATACAACGTAAGCACAGTATTGAATATACAGTATACAGAAACATTAATGTACAATTTAAAATACAAAAAAAAAAAATACAAAATCAGGGAGTAACATAAGACAAAAGAATTAGTACTCCCCATACTGTTCCATCTGTGTTGGCCATTTTCATTCTTTCTTAACTTTCCACCCACCAGCTCCCATCCTTTGCTTCTGGAAAAAAGTTTAACAGGAACCTGTGTTCCATGTTTGAGCTTCAGCTTCTCTTTTTATTTTTATTAATTTATTTAACAGGCTATCCATCCTTGCATATCTAGGGGCAACAAAGTCGATCTGATTCATGTTAGGTTGGCAGGGCATTATTTGTAAAGGAAGGAGCTCAAGAATTTTGGATATGATCTAGCAGAAGCAACTGAGTTGGATCAGAGTCTTGGATCCATATCCATCAGTTTAAGTGGATCTATATTAGATAATCGAACTTTCAAAAGTTCAACTGTCATGGTCGACACCGTATAGGTTCATAGGTAGGTACTAGGCTATCGGCCCAAGGGTCTACGTAAGCCTAGCCAACAAGGTTCCCTGGCTTACGCCACCCAAGAAAGTAATTTTCCTGTGCCACTGTCTAGCAGAGACACAGAAGTGATCCCCGGGGTGTATTTCCTATTTCCCATCCACTCATCAAGATTTTTCTTGAAGAGTGCTAATGAAGAACTTTGCTTGACATAGATGGGTAGCCTGTTCCAGAGTATGGGAAGTCTCCGGGACAGGAATCTATCCCTCCAGCATGTCCTGTTTATTGTGGTGACAAGGTTTAGGTCCCTAGAGCGTGTAGCTCGGAGGGATTGGGATTTCTTTAGGTGTAGCATGTCCAACAGCTCTGGGTATGACATAGCTTTATAGGTTAGGCAGAGATCACCTCTGAGTAGGCGATATGTTAAGGAGTAAAGCTGGAGTTTTTTTGAGGCGGTCAGTGTAGGGCATCTGTTTGAGGCCAGTAATCCTCTTTGTGAGGTACTTCTGTGGCCTTTCCAGCTGCTGCAGATGTCTTGTGAGGTACATTCTAAAAGGGGAGTTGTACTCTATAATGGGTCTAATGAGTGTCGAGCAGAGGGGAACAATGACCTATTTTATTTCCTGGATGAGAACCCTTTTATGAGGTGTTGCACGTAGAAGGACTTCCTGACTACTGTGGCGATGTGACTATCAAAGGAGAGACTACTATCCACCTAGGTCTCAAGGTCTCTCATCACACATTTGGTGTTAAGTAGATTGCTGCCTATGTGGTAGTTCATGGGTACAGAGTTTTTACCAAAGGGGATGACACTGCACTTTTTGGCATTGAGCTTGAGTCCATGGCTCTGACACCAGGCATCTGTCTCAGCGAGGCATATATATGATCGAACTTTTAAAAGTTTGAACATCTAATAAAAACAAACTACACAAATAACCTACCTGAACGTTTTAAGCAGGAGACCAAGCCCCCCTGCACCCCCCCCCCACTCTTTAAATATACCAACTCCAAGATCGCACTACAATGCAGAAAAGGGAAATCTTCCCATTCCATGCTGGACTGAGATCTCCGTTAAAACATTCGAACTTTCAAAAATTCAACCATATGGTGTTGACCATTTGACACTTGAACTTTTTAAAGTTCAGTTATCTAATATAGACCCGTTTAAGTATGAAGGTGGACAACACAGGTGGAATGCTATGGTGAGTACATAAGTTTTTTTTGTACTCACCATAACAAAAAGTATTACAGACCAGGTCAAGGCCCACTGTACCAAATCCTTGGCTTTGGAGTCTTACAGGTATTCTACAGGCTGCAGCTTGACCCTGCGTATAAAGTTTTGCAAAGCACTATAAGCTTGATTCCTCCCCTAGGTTCAGATCAAGCTTTGCTAGGACCATTCTTCTGGGATACCTGGACTTGTCTCCTTTCACTTCCCATGTGTGGTTAGCTGAGGCAATCTAACCATTTGTCCAATGGTACTGCAGCAGTGATCAATATGATAAACATAGTACAGTTGTCCAATTAAAACTTCGCATAACAGTAGATGTTTGAATGATTACTGATGTAGTAGCCGCTCCCACCAACTCCCTTGTTTAGTGTGTTTTTTATGCCAGGGTGGGAACATTTATTTTTTGTTGCTACTAGCATTGTAATTTCAGGTCTCAGCCTGCCTCTTATTTGTTGGAAGCTCTAAAGGGCTTGTAGCCCTGACTTGTATTTTAGTCAGCACAGTTCGAGCTGCCTGATAATTAGGCCACATGGAAGGTACCCAATAGGTTTGGAAGCTGGGGCTGCTATATCCTTGGCAGGATATAACTCATATAGCTAAGGCTACTGCAGCAGTGATAACTGAAATTATCTACTGTTATGGCAAGCCTTGCTTTCACAACTGTACTTCGGAAAACAATTCAGTGCAGGGAAGAATAATCCTCATCCCCCCTTTAGGCCTTGTCATATCCTAGTACTGCTTCCTTTGGCCTTTTCTGAAACATCTTTCGTGGCTGCTGAATCAAGTTCTAGATCTCCTGTCTCACCCGACTAGCGAGCCTTACTAGAACTTCAAAGTCCAAAAGCTAACCACTTGTTTTTTTCCAATTCCAGGGATGGCCAGAAAGGCCAGGCATTCTCCTTCTGTACTCTGCCCTATGCTCTCCTCAAAAAACAGCCATCAGAAAAGTCTACAGAAGTAAGTGAAAGAGATTTGCAATTTAGACATTCTCTTAAGGTCTGAATCCATTTTCAGCTCCATTACCTTTTATTCTGGATCTTTTGGTAGTGCTTTTTCAGAAGGGTGAGTATTTTCTTGCATTAAAGTGCAGTTGACAAGCATCTGTAACTTTTATGTTGGACAAAAGCAGACCCCATTTGCTTCATTGAAATTGTTTAAGGCTTTTATGCGAGTAACTTTCCTTAGATCACCATTGGGGATCCATTCCCACCTTGTTACCTCTGGCCCTGACTAGACTTCCTTTTGAGTCATCAGCTTCAGTGGAACTCTTATTTCTGTCTTGGAAGACCATCTTTCTGGGTGCTGTTACTTTGGCTAGGAAGATATCAGAATTGCTTGCAAGCACTGTCATGTAAACCACCTTATTTGGTTTTCTATAAGGATAAGGTTTCTCTGCAACCAATCCTAACTTTCTTCTTAAAGTGGCTTCAAAAACTGCCAGTTCTGATGTTGTTCTCCTCTTTTTATTCATCACTGAGGTTATGGATTTGACCCTCCGATACGACTACACATTTTCAAGACTTGATCCTAGTCTGGAGCTTCTCCCTCTACCTGTAGTGCACTACATCATCTCCAATTCCTCAGATATCGTTTGATACTTTTCAGGTAAGATGCAGATCCCTGGACTTGATTGTGAACTGGATTGTTTTTCCTTTGTATTTGGCAAAATTGATGTTGTAAACTCATAGCTATAGTTTTATAGTTAGTTTTTCAGTTTTCTGTGATTCATATTTGATTCATAGGTTAGTACTAGGCTAACTGCCCCTGTCAACCATTTTAAGCCTAGTCACTTACTCCATCTGCGAATCAAACCCTGTACCTTGGCTCTGTAAGGTAAACACCTTAATCATTATGCCAACCTCCCCACCCCGTGGATTTTTCTCTTCCTCAATTTTTAGCGAATCCTTTTGTTTTTTTCGGGGCATTGGGGTGCTTGCTATTTCTGTTTTTTCTATCTTAAAGTGCTTTGCACTTATATCTTTATTCTTAGGAAAAAAAAACATAAGTAAATGCTGTTTTTGTAGTTTAGATGGTTAAATAAGAACTTGTTCTTTTCTAATAGCTTGGTGTGTGTCTGTGCTTACTTGTGCCTATAAAACCTTCCAGCTTTAAAAGATGCACTTCTTATGGGCACAAGATCCTGTCTCCGATGCCCACAAGGACTGTGCCTATTGTCTAGATCCCAAGAATTTAAGATCAGCCTGTGAAATCTGTGCTACCTTTAATCCTTAGGCCGTATCCAGTCAACAAAACAAGCAGATCTGAAGAGATTTACTGCCTGCTGCCTCTTCCTGTTTGCTGGGGCCCAACACCCCCTCCAAGTTGCATGGCTCGGACAAGCCTAGGAAGAGCTCCTTACACAAGTCTCTGAGATCTTCCTTTGAACCTCGTCAGAAGCATGCTAAAACTTTGAATCCAGCATCCTCTGATCCAAGGTTGACGTCTCTCTTGGATCCACAGACTTCCTCAGATCCAAAAGTTATTCCTCCCTGTTTGGATGCAAAGATAGCTTCTGATCCGATGGGGGTTATTCTTAGACACTTCACCCTTTCCTTCAGCTCCAGGGTCTGATCCTAAGCCTTCCAATCCGATAGCTAAGACCTGAACCTATTAAGTGTTTTAAGGCCAGTCTCACCAAATGTACCAGCAAAGTTATTTCAGACACCTTCTAAACATTCCAGACCCGCCTCATCAGCTTTGTTCAGATCCTCTAGGAGTTGACAGGGGCCGATGTGGACAAGATGATGCATACGTTTCTCAGGGCTCAGATCTAGATGGGTATCTTCCCAACTCCATCCCCTCTCTGATCTGTGAATACACCAATCAGACATAGGCAGACTGCTTCTCCGATCCAACCTGTGGTTTCAGAGATCCAGGATCCTAGATATCTCTGTCAGCTTCGGATCCGAGGAAGCTCCCCTCCTCTACTCTAGTTTCTGTGTTCAGCCCTGCTTCGATTTCATCAGACCAGAGCAGGTCTCAGATCTGAGATGTTGGTGCCAGGTCGGGGATGGGGTGGGATGGTGATTGGCTCCAACTCTGTCAGATCCGTCCCTTCTTCCTGGTGCCTTGGCCTTTGCTAGCTCAGGTCCAGTTCTTTATTGAGGCCACAGATCCGGGGTTAGCCCCGTCCTTTCCTTCTCGACTGCTTAAGCTCCCAGTGAGATGGTAGGGGTTTCTCCAGGTTCATTGGCTTTCCAGGTTGCAGAAAGGGCCTTCTCTTTGCATAACAATCTGTCCTCTCGCATCTCTGATCTTCTCCTTCGTCCTTCATTGGGTCAGAGTACTGAGTCCATTATTCCTGCTCCAGGTCAGCCTACTCTGGGAAGCCTCCATGCTCTTCCTCCTGAGGAATTCCCCCTTTCTTCCGACACCTCTCCTGAATACCCCAAGGAGAAGGTTCTGTGGAAGAAGACATGCAAAAGGAGGCACAGAGACTCCCTCACCGAAGACACCGACTTTGATGAGGGAGAAGGATCAGCTCGATCACCACCTGATGGCATCTTGTTTGGAGACATCCTGCATATACTTAGGTGGCTGGTCTGCACAACCTTCTTCTGAAGAGTTGTTTTTGGAGGCTTTTGGTGCAATCCCATCTATGTCTTGGGTGACTCCACGGTATAAACATTTATTGACTTAGTTTCTCGCCGGGCCTGGAAGGAACAGGACACTGTCGGGCCCATTCCCAAGCATCCAGATAAATTTCTGTTTCCACCAGCAGACCAACCACATTGGAGCAAGGGTGTCCCATTTGATGTCATTGTTGTGGCGGCAGCCACAAAAAAGGAGCTAGCCGACCAGAGCTCCTCTGTCCATTCACTGAACATATGGTCCAGAGTGATGGACAGATTCGGAAAGTGCATCTACTACTCAACCACATTCACACTGAAGTCGTTAAATTATTTGGCACACTTTACCCGCTTGCAAAGAGATTTGATCAATGAGCTTTCAAACTCTCTTGCTGAGACCATGTTATCGGTGGACCTCAAAAGGGTTTCTCTCCGACTGGCTACTTGGTCATCCATTGCTAATTCCTCGATGAGGTTGATTTCCCATACAGGGTAGGGTACCTAACGAGTAGATGGTTCAGGCATAGCCATGAGGAGACATGCGTGGATGAGGCAGTACGACTTTGTGGAACCTTTTAAGGCATCCTTTTTTAATGCCCCCATCAATAGCACCTCCTTGTTTGGGTGATCACTAAAAGAAATGCTTACCCACAGCGAGTAGGAAGGAAATACCCAGTCTGCTATGGGAGTTCAGTTTTCTGTCACTCAGAGGACCTTCTCAATTAACCAGTGAGGAGGGAAGAAAACTTGGTTCCAAATGTCTCAGCGGCTTTTTCAGGACCTGTGCGGGGATAATTCCTTCAGAGGCAGAGGAGGAGGTTGCAAAGATAGATGTTGCACCAGAGGCAGTGGGGGGGGGGGGTCTGCAAAACCAGGGCTTCAGAGACACCTTCCCTGATGGGCCTTATCAACGCTCCTGAAAATCTGCCTGACCTCCACCTAGATGCCTGAAGAGATCTTACAAACAAAGCTTGGATGCTAAGTTTAATATCCAGATATTATTACATTTCTTTTTCCCTTCCACCTCCAAAACCCAGGAGGAAACTCCCTGACATTCCACCCATTCAGAGGTAGTCAATTCAAAAAGCTGCTACAAAAAGCATCATTCAGGAGGTCCCTACTGAACAAAGAGGATTTGGAGCTTACTCCTGCTTCTTTTTGGTACCAAAGAAAACGGTGGACCTAAGACAAATTTTGGATCTAAGCAGTCTGAATCAGTATGTAAAGAAGTCCAAAATTCTCAATAGTTACGGTTCAGTCCATTCTGCCTCTCTTGCACAAGGACAATTAGATATGCTCTATAGGATCTCCAGGATGCATACTATCACATTAAAATAGACAGGCGCTCCATGAGACACCTGCACGTTTGGCTGGGGACCAATCACTACCAATTCAGAGCACTGTCCTTTGGACTCGCTTCAGCCCCCCAGGTGTTCACCAAATGCATGGTAGTCATAGTAGCTCACCTGAGGCTCAAAGGATTCTAGGTGTTTCCCTGTCTAGGCAATTGGCTCTTCACCACCCCAACAAGGCATCAAGTTCTACTTGCCAAGGAATACTTGTTGCAGATGTCTAACTCCCTAGGCATCACAATAAATCTTGCCAAGTCTAGTCTGACTCTTGTACAAAACCTAGAATTCATAGGGACTCAACTGGATACTGTGAATCAAGTGGCTTCACTACCTCTTCACGGCATTACATTTCTGAGAAATACATTTGAGAAATCAGGTATGGGCTTCCTCTCTCGTGTCCCCTCCAGCAGCGAAACTGGCATTGCAAGCATTCTGGTCACTGTTGGCTGCCATTATTCTAGTCCCTTCAGTAAGATTCTTCATGTGAATACTTCACAGACTTTGACTGTACAGTGATCGTTTCTTACCAGCCTCTATGTTCCTGTCAAATTCACTCCAATTTGCAAATTTTATATTCGATGACGGATACAGTCAGACTACTTGTTAGTAACCACAGATGCTTCCCATTTGGGGTGGGGTGGCATTCCAAGGGAAAGTCCAAGGCACATGGTTCCTCTCTCAGTCCAAGCTGCATATCAGTGTCCTCAAGATGAGAGCAGTCCTTCTAATGTTGCAAGGCTTTCAGGACAATCTGCCTCTGGGGACTATTGTTATCCATACAGACAACATCTCAGTAGTCTGGTACATAAACAGACAAGGAGGAACCTGTTTCTACCTTTTGTGCAGAGAGGCCATGAGGTTCTGTGAATGGTTCATGTCTTTTTGACTGCTTTCTAATTACAATGCACATACTGGGGATAATGAACGTACTGACAGACACTCAGCAGGTCCATTCTGATGCCTCATGATTGGTCCCTCAGTCAGTAGTGAACATTATTTTCAGCCATTGGGGCCAACCTTGCTGTGACCTATTTGCCTTTCCCCTCAACAAGTGCAACAAGTACTTTGCTCTGATCGCCCCTCCAGGGGAGTCACCGAGGGATGCTCTGAGTCATGATTGGCCCCCGGGTCTCTTCTGTGCTTATTCCCCTCTCCCATTGATCCTGAAGTTCCTACAGAAACCCAAGCAGGCTGAAGAGCTCAGTCATATTCATTGTCCCCTTCTGGCCTCATCAGGTGTGGTTCCCCTTCCTCTTTTCTCATCTGGGGTATTCTGCATGGATACTGGAGCCCAATCAGGGCCGCCTGTGTCACCCATCAGAATTCCAACATCCCAGTCTCCATGTCCTCAAGCTGACCACATGGCTTCAACAATTCCAGTCATAGTGAGATTGTCCAGGCTCGCTTCCCCTGTTCATGACATCAGCTTGGCCTCCTAAAAGGCTTCCACTAAGAAGGTTTACAAAAGCAAATGGAAAAGATTCTTCATATGGGCTTCTAAAGAGAACATTGACTCCTTCTCAGCACCTACTCCAACCATCCTTTTTTTCCTCAGTACTCTCTTCAAAGAAGGGGTAGTTTTTCTTCATAGGTTCATAGGTGTTTACTAGGCTAACACAAGAGCCTTTTTAAGCCTAGCCATGCATCCCAAATCTCTGACAAGTTCCGATACCCTTGATAAGTGCAAGCAGGAGCTTGTAAGATTAAACATTTACAGGCTAGGGTGTAGGAGATTAACCATTTACAGGTTTCCTGTGTCTATTAGAGACAGGTGCCAAACCAGATGTGAATTTCCTGTTCCCCATCCAGTTGTCCAAGTTGCACTTGAATGGGTTTAGGGAGGAGCTCTGCTTCACATGGATGGGGAGCTTGTTCCAGAGACTGGGGTAATCTCTGGGATACATACCTGTCTCTCCAGTAGGCCCTGTTTATACTACAGGCAAGGTTTAAGTCTTTAAAACAGATAATTATTGTGCTGTTTATTTTGCGGACATGCAGAAGGTCCGTCAGAGTGGGGTCTGGCAGTGCCCTGGATGTCGGGCATAGATCTTCCCTCAAAAGTCTGTAGGAGACAGAATACAGGGATAGAGCCTTGAGACTGTCTGCATAGGACATTTTACTTAAGCACTGTTTTCTTTTAGTGAAGAACCTCTGTGGACCTTCCAGTTGTTGGATATGCCTGGTTAGGTACATACCAAAGGGGGCATTGTACTGAATGATAGGTCTGATGAATGCCGCATACAGAGGAATAATGACTTCCCTGAACGTAAATGCCATACCTTTATTTATAAGTTGCTCAACATAAAATGATTTCCTCACAACTGTAGACATGTGATGGTCAAAGGCTAGATTACCATCTGTGTGTGTCCCCAAGTCCCTGACTACGGGTCATCTCTAAAGGGGTATGTTGTCAGTATGATAGCAGGGGTGGATGATTTCCTGAAGGATACTGTTATGAATTTATTGGCATTTAGTTTTATCTCATAGCTGTGACACCAGTTTGTCTGTGTCGGCTCCTCCTGGAGAACATTTGCCAGTGTTGGATTCAATGATGGCACCTAATTTGCAATAGTCTCCAGATTTAGTCAGCTAGGCACTATTGACATTGGCCTTAACTTCAGAGAAGTAAATGCCAAAAAGGAGTGGTCCAAGGACTGATCCCTAAGGCACTCCACTTATGACGACTGGCCTCTTTTTGTAGAGGTGGACTCCACAGTTCTGACTTCATAGATCTTGTCTATGAGCCAGTTAGCTATCCCACCAGGTGACATAAGAGTTTGTGCCTAACCTCCTGAGTGGGGTATTATGTCATATGCCTTCACCAGATCAAGATAGGCAGTGTGAACCATTTTGCCCTCGTTCATTGCTTTGGTGGCTTTTTCAGAGAAGTCCACCAGGTTGAGTAAGCATGATCTGCCCTTGACGAAACCAAACTGGGTTGTTTTCAGTGTCTGGAGGTTTGCTACATTACTGTTTATCATTTCCATGATAATTCATTCAGTGGCGTTGCATATAAGGCTAGTGAGACTTGCAAGTCTGTTGATGGCCCACCTTTGTGCAGAGGGATGGCTGTTGCTGTTCTGCATTCATGAGGCACAAAGGCTGTTTGGAGGCTGTAGTTAAGTAGCAGTTTCAGAGGCCCTGATCGGTCATGTTTCATGCTGTTTAGAAGGCATCCTGGAATATTGTCTGGGCCCATTGCTGTAGTGTTCTTGGCCTTGGAGAGAGCATTAAGGACCTGTTGTCTGTTGACAGCATTTTATATTTGATGGTATTTCCTGAGTGAAGATTGAGGGGGAGAGAGGGGTAAAGTTAGTCCTGAATTTATCAGCCAGTAGGTTTGCTATATGTTCTGGCTCAGTATAGGTGGCTCCATCTACAACGAGCTTTGCACACAGTTGTGTATTGCCTGTGAGTTTGCAGGTATAGCTAACAAATGCCTTTTGGTTGTCCTTGGCCTGGGAGTCTAAATTCACCTCAAATTGGCTTTGGTAGACTTTTGTCCTTTGATCGTAGGTTTTGTAAAGCATTTAAGAAAGGAATCTTTCTCCCTAGACCTCCCATAAAAGATCCTACTCTCCCTTGGGACCTCACCATGATCCTCCAGGGGTTGATTCAGAAACCCTTTGTGCCAGCAGAAAATTGTGACATGAAGTTTCTTTCTTGGAAAACAGCCTTTTTGATAGGTATTATCTCAGCAAGAAGAAGCCCTGAACTCCAGGCTTTATCAGCTAGACCTCCTTACATCATTTTCCATAAAGATAGGGTATCTCTATGAACCAATCCCACCTTTATGCCTAAAGTGGCCATGGAGACTAACATTAGTAAATCCATACAGCTGCCAGTTTTCTTCCTGAATTTTACTAATAAAGGCGAATATATGCTTTATCTTCTGCAGGCAGGATGGAGTGGGTGGAAAAGAGTGCCGGGAGTGATTTTTGACAGACTGGTACCAGTAAGAGTGAGAGGGAAGGTCTACAAGATGGTAGTGAGACCAGCTATGTTATATGGGTTGAAGACAGTGGCACTGATGAAAAGACAGGAGTCTGAGTTGGAAGTGGCAGAGTTGAAGATGTTAAGATTTGCATTGGGTGTGGCGAGGATGGACAGGATTAGAAATGAGTATATTAGAGGGTCAGCTCAGGTTGGACAGTTTGGAGACAAAGCCAGAGTGGAGAGATTGCGTTGGTTTGGACATGTACGGAGGGATGCTGGGTGTTTTTGGAGAAGGATGCTAATGATGGAGCTGCTGGGTAAGAGGAAAACAGGAAGGCCTAAGATGAGGTTTATGGTTGTGGTGAGCGAGGACAGTGCAGGTGGTTGGTGTGACAGAGGACAGGAAGAAATGGAAACAGATAATCTGCTGTGGCAGTCCCTAACATAATCAGCCTAAAGAAGATATACTGCATTTTCTTGACGTTCATAGACAATTGTGTTTCTGTCTTCAAAGACCAAAATCATATAAGAAGTCTGATCAGCTGTTTGTATCCTTTTCCCCTAACTGCTTGGGTCAAGTAGTTTCCAAAATTGCATTGGCCAAATGAATTGCTGATTGTATTTCTCTGAAATGTTTGATTTACCTCGACCTCCAGTAGCTCACTCTACCAACTCTGTGGCTACTTTGTGTGCCTTTTCCTCTAGAATTTTGATCGCTTGGTCAAAGACTCATATTTGTTACATGCTACAAACTGGACTTTGCTTCTAGAAGCAGGGCTTCCTTTGTCTTGACAGTGCTCTAGCTTATCTTTCTTTGAGGGCCTCCCAAGAGTTGCATAGCTGTGGATTCTGTCCCATCAGTGAGGAAGATTGAAAGGGACATCATCGGATTTAAAAGTTATGTACTTAGCATAACTTGGCATCTGTGATGTCTATTTTCATTCTTCTTCACCTTCCCTCCCACCATCCCCTGGCCTTATCACTCCTAGAAGAGTCTTTGGATAAGTTTGGAACAGTCGTTCAAGGTTTTAACTGTAGTTCTTACTTCTGTTTGTTCTGTCTCTATAATCTAGTGGGCAGAAAGACAGCAAACTTGATCTGAGGAGGTGGGGATGGTGTGATGCACTATGGGTAGAGGGAAGAGCTTGACACTAGGATCCAAGTATTGAAAATGTGACCCAAGTCTGATCTGAGGGTTGGATCCTTAACCCAGCAGTGAGGAAGAATGAAAATGGACAACACAGATGGCAAACTACATAACTTCTAATGTTCTTTCCAAATTTTTCCAACAAAAGAGAATATACATTACATTTGTTGGTTATTCGCCATCAGTTGAGTATCATTTGTTTTGTAAGTTTGAAAAGAACTGATCAGCTGTTTGTCACATTTTTCATGGACAAATTGGAAGGCAGGTTATCTAGAGTCACACTGTCCAGGTGGCTATCAGATGTATTGTTTTTGCATACAAAGCAAGGGGACTGTCCCTACCTCACAAACCTAAAGTCCAGTGTAGAGCATTTGCAGCTTTGGCAGCTTTCTTTGCCAGAGTGACAGCAGATGATTGTGCTGCAGCTGCTTGGTCACAGTTCACACCTTTGTTTCCCATTACAGCTTTGACCTGCAGCTTTGATCGTGTGGGTCCTTTGGCTCTACCTTTCTCTGGGTCATCCTTCCAGGAAATCACCAGTTCATAGTAGCTGGGGACATTGTCCCATATGTTGACACAGACAAGACATTGAATACTAAAGTTATGTACTTACAATAACGCTAGATCTGTGTTATCTTCTGTCTGGCTCAACCTTCCCTCCTTCTGTCCCCTTGACAAAATTGTCATGTTTCTGATTCTCTACTAACTTATTGGACCTGTCCACTGCCTCATCTTGTATACAGTCTTATGCTATGTCCCCCCATTGTACTTCCTGTCTTCTGTTAGAAAGTGGGAGGTATGTTTATTATGCAGATAGGCAAACTTATCTGAGATGCTGTGTGGACAGAAGGGAATTTTTGGGTGGCGTGGAGGAGCCTGAGCCCTAGATCCCGGAGTCTAAAAGTTGCAGATGTTGAATCTGATATTCTCATATATTGAGCCAGATAAAATAAGACCGTATGGATTAGTGTTATATTAAGAACATAACTTTTGATGTTAAGTTGTCCAATCTTGCTTTCGTTCTTGCTGGATGGATTCGGAGCCGATCCTCTGCTCTGACTCTGCCACTTTCTATAGCTTGAGAGCTCCTTACTGGCTCGAGGCTACCCCTTTTCCCAGAATGCCCAGTGTCAGCTACCCAGATATCGTTTGCCGCTTTAGCTGCAAGGTTGCGTCAATACTGGCTCAGGCATAGTATAACTTTTTTTCTCTGTTTAAAGTTAAATAATTTACTTGAAAAGTTAGTATTTTTTTCTCTGTTTATAGTAGTTTGTAAGTTTTAGTCGTAAACCCCTTATGTTGTCCTTTGTTGTGTTTTTGTGCTGTGTTGGCCGTCGTCCCTTAGTCACTAGGCCTTCTGTTGTTCCCTGAACTCATTTAAGTTAGAGAGTCCCCCCCCCCCCCCTTTAAGGACAGCCGTTTAAGTTAGAAACTCTCCTTTAAGGTTTTTATCGGTATAATTTTTTATTATTGTAGTGTGACTTTTTGTGGTACTTCCCTGGACATTTTGAGAAAAAAGGAAGGAAGTTAAAACCTCAGGGTTTAAAAAGTGTGACTCATGCTGTCAGAAGATGTCTCTGACAGATGGGCACACTAGTTGTGTGTACTGCTTGGGAGCTCTGCACCTGCAGGACTCTTGCTCTGTTTGTCATGCCTTTAGTGCAAGAGTCCTGCAGGAGCGGGAAAACAAGCTAATCCTCCGTGGATTGTTGAAACAGGATTCTCAAGCTAAAGCATCTTGGCCAGTGAAATCTTTGAAGTCAGTTAAGCCGTCGGCTCCATGTTCGGAACCGACCTGTGAGCTTGACAGACGAAGTGTGTTGGTGCCCTCTAGTACAGACAAAACTACGTTGGCTCCAACTGTTACCTCAGAGCCACAAACAAGCTAGATGTTCATCGTGTTTCACTGTTGCAGTCATGACTGTAGGGTTCTCCCATGCCGGCAGGCAGTCCTCGGTCGGCCAGAATCCCAAAGTCTGGGTCCGGCGTTGGCTGTTCAACCATGCTCCCTGACGTCAGAGCGCCAGGAGTACAAAGCTGACAGCCGACGCCATGTTCTCCAGTCTTTCTTGCCGTGCGGTGATAGCAGTTCGCAAGTGCCGGTCGGCTGACTCCTGACAATTTTTTCTGAAAAACTTCAGTCCAAAGACTTTCTTCTCCACTCAAAGCTAAGTAACCCGTTGGGGAAACTTTTTCTTGCTCCAGTCCAATGTCAGAAAAAGTTAATAATTGTATTTCATGTGGGAAGCAAATACCTCATAAGGATTTTCATTCTTACTGTATTCCTTGCTTAGGCCCTGACCACGACGTAGCTAGTTGTCGGTTTTGTGCTAGATTCAATCAACATACAATTAAACGAAGGTACGATTTTTGCATTTCATTACTTCAGTAGGCGTTTTAACTACAAAATGTCATCGGATAGGGTTCCGGCTACCGGAGTTCACAAACGACGCAAGGACAAAGACAGGCCTCCGAGGTCCAAATCTGACGATATCGCACAAGCGGAGCCAGCTTCAGGTTCGGCCGTCGTCAGTGAGGCGCTTTTGCAGCCCCTGTCGTCGGCCATTTCAGAACCGATGGCCGAAACTGACTCCCACGAGGAGCCAACTAGGCCTTTGAATATTTCTATTGCAGGACCTTCGGACAATGCTCCTTCGGATGGGTCCGGAGACGCTGTGCAGGTACCGGCTTCCGAAGGGGTTTTCAGGCCTACTCAGCTTCTAATAAAGGCAAAGCCAAAGACAAAGGCAAAGACTCCTTCCAAATCAAAGACTGCAACACAGGCCTCTTCTGAACCGGCTCCCAAGTCACAGAAACAGTTACTTAAGATGGCGGAGGATTTACTTACTATGATTAGGGGTTCACATCCCCCTCCAGATAAAAGGCCAAGGCAGGAAGTTTATTATGATTCCTCTGATCAGGCTTCTGTTTCTTCAGTTTCTTCTTCTGACCAGGAATATTCTTTCCCTCCTTATGAGGATTCTGATGCTGAGGAATTTCAGCTTCTCCCCCTGAGGATTTCTCTTTTGGAGAAACTTTGCATGAAATGAGGGAACATTTCCACTGGGAAGGACAGGAGTATTCGGAATCTAAGAAAAGACTAAGGGATTTTCTTCTTCTTCCCCAACATAGACCCCTGGCTATTCCTCCTGTTTTGGATATTGTGGATGATGCTTTTTCGGAGGCTAACTTATCCCCTGACTCTTTTCCTCCTGCTCCTGTTAAGCCTGATAGATATTACAGGGTTCCTGATTCCCACCAGTTTTTATACAAGAACCCTACTGCTGACCCTGAAACCATTTCTCAGGGTCCTAAGGGAGTTAAGGCCGCTTCTGCTAAAAACCTCATTCCCACTGAGAAGGATTCTAGATCTTTAGAAAGATGGGGCAAAAAAGTGTACACTTCTGTTACTTTATCTATCAGGGCTTTAAACTGTCAGTTTCATATGCTGAAGTACCAGCAATGTCTCTTGTCTGTTTTAAAACTAAAGCTTTCTTCCATTTCTGCCTGTGCAGATGATAAGGAATTACATGACTTACTGCATGCCACTGAACAAGTTGGGAAGCATGGTTTACATTGTGGATTTGATGCCTTGGAGGCTTCTTGTAGGGCTGCTGCCTCTGGCACAGTTATTAGAAGGCATGCATGGTTAAAGGAACAAAATTTGCCAGAACAAGTAAAAGCTAAATTATTGGATGCTCCTGTTCAGCATAATGTTTTGTTTGGATCAAAAACTGAAGAGGTGATTAAAAAGATGGAGGACAAGGCGAAATCCATGCAAACAGTTAAAGATTTCTTACAAGTACAGCCACCCAGATTTAGCAGGAATTGGCCTACAAAAAATTGGTCCTTTCCCAATTCAGACAGGCCTCAGAGGGGTAGATACAGACGCTCCCGAGGAAGGCCTCAAACACAAGCTTCTTATAGACCAAGACAGTGGACTGCTTCCACCCCTAGGGGAGGAGAGGACAGGTCACAAACTCATAGGAAACAGACTCAATGACTCCCTCTGCTGGGCTGCAGGAACTTCTTGCCTGGAAGCCCCTCTCGGAGGAAAACTTTCTCTTTTTCATCGAAATTGGACTCTTATAACACAAGACAAGTGGGTTCTGGATGTGGTTTCAAGAGGTTACAAATTCCATTTTCATACCCTGCCAAGGCCAAGCAGATGGCCAGACCTTCCAAAACATCAATGGACAGAGGCCTTAAACCAGGTGGAAGCTCTTTTGGCTATGAAAGCCATAGAACTAGTTCCACTTTCAGAGAAGGGACAAGGTTTTTACTCGAGGCTCTTTCTAGTCCCCAGGAAGCAAAACTCGTGGAGACCCATTCTGGATCTGCCAGTCTTGAACACCTTTCTAGAGATTCCAAAATTCAAGATGCTTACTCTACAGCAGCTACTTCCAATGCTGTCCAAAAATGCATGGATGGTAACTTTGGATTTAAAGGAGGCATATTTACACATTCCCATCAGGCAGGAACGCAGAAAATACCTCAGGTTCAAGGCCGGATCGTGGCACTTTCAATTCTCTGCGCTGCCCTTTGGATTGTCTACTGCGCCCAGGGTCTTCACCAAATGCCTGGCTCCAGTAGTAGCTTACTGCAGACTCAAGGGAATTCAAATTTACCCTTATCTGGATGACTGTCTTATTCAGACAGACAGCAAGGAGGTCTTACTCCAGCATCTACGGTTTGTTCAGGATCTCCTCAAGTTCCTGGGATTCACTGTAAACATAAAAAAGTCAAATTTGACACCCTCACAACAGATAATTTTTCTGCGCACTTCTTTAAACACAACAACCCAGATGGCATTTCTGACATACGAAAAACAGTTTCTGCTGGCTTCAACTTTCAAAACCTTGGCAACTTTAACTCCGCTATCTGCAAGGAGATTCCTGCAGGCTTTGGGTTACATGGCCTCCTGCATCCTTCTCGTACCATATGCAAGACTACCCATGAGGAAAATACAGTGGTACCTAAAAAGTGTATGGTCTCAGCATTGCCACAGTTTAGACATACTGATCTCCATCCTGCCTTGTCTTCAAAAGGAATTCCTTTGGTGGTCCAAGGCATGTACTCTAAACAAAGGGAAACCCTTCTGTCTGCGTCCTGCCACTCAGATTCTAACCACGGATGCCTCGGATTATGCTTGGGGAGCCCATTTTCAGGGCAACTGTCTGCAGGGCCTTTGGACAAAGGATCAGAAGCACCTGCATATCAATTTAAAGGAAATGTTAGCCGTTCAGAAAGCTCTAATGGCCTTCAGGAATCTTCTACAACCGGGACAACTACTGATACGGACAGACAACACCACAGTTATGTGGTACATAAACAAGCAAGGGGGATCTCATTCCTACCCCCTTTGCAGACTAGCCATGGATCTATGGAACACAGCTCTAGCTTGCAATCTGGACCTTCAAGCTCAGTTTCTACCAGGGAAGCAAAACTTCCTGGCAGACAGTCTGAGCAGAAACCTTTTGGATCCACACGAATGGATGCTGGATACCGAAATATTCAGGATGATAACAGCAGTCTGGGGATGTCCTCACATAGACCTCTTTGCATCCCATCTCAATCATCAACTACAGAATTTTTGCACCAGGACTTTCCACGAACAAGCTTGGAAAGTGGATGCACTATCATTCAGTTGGAGAAACCTCTTGGGATATGCCTTTCTGCCTCTTCCTCTTCTTCCACGGGTATTATTAAAGATCAAACAGGACAAGCCCAAGATGATAATCTTGTTGGCCCCAAATTGGCCTCGACAGTTTTGGTACCCCGCTCTGAAAAACCTATGTCTGGAGCCCCCTTGGGTCTTACCACAGATTCTGACCCTTCTGTCCCAACATCAGGGTCAGGTTCTACACTCCCATGTCAGCACTCTCAGCCTGGCGGCCTGGTTAATTCAGGGCCTTTGATTCCTTCTCTCCTACCCAAACAGGTTATGGATGTCATTTTAGAAGCCAGACGTCCTAGCACTAGAAAATCTTATGCAGGAAAATGGAAAAGATTTTGTTCCTGGATGCAGGCTCAGGATTCTGATCCTCTTCTTCCGAACATTCCTTTGATTTTACTTTACCTGACAGATCTCTTACATAAGGGTCTCACTTTCTCTTCCATTAAGATACATGCCTCTGCTATTTCCGCTCATTATAATACAGACCCTCCAATCTTTTCCCAACAGCTCATGAGACCGTTTCTCAGAGGAGCTAAGAACTTAAGACCTCCTAGATCTCCTCCCATTCCTGCTTGGGATCTCAACTATGTTTTGGAAAAGCTCACCTTACCTCCTTTTGAGCCTGCTGCCTCTTCTGACATCAAGTTTTTATCTTGGAAAACAGCCATCCTGTTGGCCCTGACCTCTGCCAGGAGAGTTTCAGAGTTGCAAGCTCTTATGGCTGTGGAACCTTATATTATTTTTCATCAAGACAGGGTTTCTTTGAGGACTAATCCTACATTCATGCCTAAGGTGGTTTCCAAAGTGGCTTTAAATCAAACTATCCACTTGCCAACTTTTTTCCCCACCCCTCAAAATAAAGGGGAAAGGATCTTACATTCCTTGGATGTACACAGACAACTACGTTTTTACCTGGACAGAACCAAGGACATCAGAAAATCAGAGCAATTGTTTTTCTTATGCTTCAAGTTCCCAAGGTAAAGCCATTTCAAAACAGACCATTTCTAAATGGATTGCTCATGGAATCAGATTTTGTTATTCACACCATGGAAAGCAAATCCCAGGGAGTATACGGACTCATTCCACCACAGCTGCTGCCACTTCTGCTGCCTTCCTCAGGGGAGTTCCTACCAAAGACATTTTGGAAGCTGCAAATTGGAGTTCAGTGCATACTTTTTCAAAGCACTACAATCTACCTCTCTACTCTAAGTCTAGGGCAGGCTTTGCTTCTGCAGTCTTGCAGGGCCTTTTAGCCGCCCCTTCTACTTTATGACCACCTCCCTTTCATTCTGCTTTGGGATTCTACTCTACAGTTATGACTGCAACAGTGAAACACGATGAACATAGTACAGTTGTGTACACCTACCATAAATGTAGATGTCCAAGTGTCTTCACTGTTGCAGTCTGGGTTTCCCTCCCTCCTGTCCCCTCTTATTTTTACTTTTGTGTGGTTCCTTTTTTTCACCATTCTTCTGAGGTGTATTTGCAAAGGATATGGGACCTTTCTCATTTTGGGACTCCTGACATCTAGGGCAAGAAAAACTGGAGAACATGGTGTCGGCTGTCAGCTTTTGTACTCCTGGTGCTCTGACGTCAGGGAGCATGGTTGAACAGCCGACGCCGGACCCAGACTTTGGGATTCTGGCCGACCGAGGACTGCCTGCCGGCAGGGGAGAACCCTACAGTCATGACTGCAACAGTGAAGACACTCGAACATCTACATTTATGGTAGGTGTACACAACTGTACTGTCTCCTTCATTGGAGCTGATTCACTCAGTGCCACAATCACCCTTACTTCAGAGCATAGCCAGTCATTGCTCATCTTCCCAGTCCTCTCGATCCTCAAGGTTATTGGATCAGGACGTGGAGAGAGTGGTCAGTAGGTTGATGAAGTCACAGGCCCTTGCAAAATTGCTTTCGAGCCCGCCTCAACAGGCCTCGGCTCCATCCGCTTCGATATAGATTCCTCCTCTGACTCTGCTTAGTTCAGAGCCGGAGTCCATGGACATTACGATAGTGGTTCCTTCGGCTCTGATTAAAAACCTCTTCAGCTCCGATGTTGGCTTAGATTATCTCTATTCTTCCTTCCATCTAGGTATCTGGGTGCCGAAGCTCTCTCGTTGGCTCCGAGGGGGGGGGGGGAGTGGCATCGGACCCTTGTCCGGCCCCGCTCTCCCTCTCGGAGCGTTGGCTCGGTTGAGCTCGGTTCCCACATTGGCCTCGGAGCCGTCACCCTCTGTGCAGAGTGGGATTCCTGTCTCTTCGGAGCCAGAGCTCTGGTTTTGTTGAGACCGTGACGCTTTTGAGGGCATGTGGAAAGTTCTGTCCCCACAGACGGACCCATCGGCTCCGTCCCCTTCGGTACCTCTGCCAACCTCTGGTCCTCCTCCAGCCCCAAAGCGTAGGGATCCTATGCCCCAGGACACCCCATTGGGTGAACCCTCTTCTTCCGAAACCTCCCAGAGCATTCTGAGCATGCTTTCCAGAAGAAAAAGTGCAAGAGGAAGCACCAAACCCCCTCGGAGTCTGTCACCTCAGATACAGACCTGGATGAATCGGAGGGGTCCCCAAGGTCCCCCACTGAAGAGGTTTCCTTTTCGAACATCCTCGAGATTCTTAGGCAGAGGCATAACGGGACTTCCCTAGCCCCCTCCGAGGACAAGTCTGTATACCTGCACGCATTTGGTTCCTGACCTTCCACCTCCTGGTTGTCTCTCCGCCTTTTGATCCACTCATGTCCGTAGTGTCTCGAAAGGCTTGGTCAGCTCCAGATTCCATGGAACCTGTCCTAAGGAGACCTAATAAATTAATCACAGCTCACCAAAACAAACAATTCCTGACTAAAGGTATCCCAGTTGATGCCATGGTGGTAGCAGCAGCCACAAAGAGAAAGTTAGCTGAAACCTCCTCATCTGTCCATCCACCAAATAGAGTCTCGTACGATGGACAGATATGGGAAGAAAATGTTTTCATCAGCGACCTTCTCCCTTAGGTCCCTGAACTATCTTTCCCATTTTACTAGACTTCAGAGGGATCTCCGAAAAGAGCTTGGAGATACCCTACAAGATCCCACAGCTGAGGGAGCTTTCCTCCAAGGTAGCTGGCGACTTTAAATTCAGTAGTCAACTCCTCCATGAGGCTTATTTCATACACGGCCGGTGGAGTGAGCAGAGTTGCAGGAACAGGAGTGGCTCTTAGGAGACATTCTTGGCTGCGGCTGTGTCAGTTTGTGGAACCTTTAGAGAGTCCTTTACCAATAACCTCTTTGGCTCCTCTCTCTTTGAGCCTCAGGTGAAACACAAGCTTACCAGGTGCCAACAGGAAGGCAAGCCACTCTCTGATGTGGGAGTCCGTTTTTCCACTCCTACCAGGCCATACCCAAAGGGTCAGAAGGGTGGAAAGATGTGGTTTTGAAAATCCCGGGGACCCTTGCCTGACACGTGGTGATTTTTTTCCCTCCAGGAGCAGAGGGGTGAACAATAACAATGGCAGATGCTGCCCTCGTGGCAGAGGGGGTCCACAAAATCAGGGTGACAGATATACACTCTCTTCCAAACCCTATCAACATCCCTGAAGGGATGCCCAACTGCTCAACTCTGGAGGCAGTCTGGGGAAGGCTTTCATTGTACCCAGTCGCCTGGCAAAATATTACAAAAGACAAACGGAAACTATCCATTGTATCCAGAGGTTACAAAATTCCCTTCCATCAACCCCCTCGTGTTTCAAAAAAATCCAACCCAGATGTTCCACCCAATCTATGGAATCAGGCAGTCACAGATGTTTCAAGACTGCTAGAAAAAAGAGCCATCCAGGAAGTCCCCACAGACCAAGTAGGATCCGGAACTTACTCATGATTCTTTTTAGTCCACAAAAAGACAGGGGACTGGAGACCAGTTCTGGATCTCTGCAGATTAAACAAATCTGTACAAAAAGAAAAGTTCCGAATGGTAACACTGCAGTCCATTCTCCCCTTTCTGGGTCAGGACAATTGGATCTGCTCCATAAATCTTCAGGATGTGTACTATCATATAAAAATGGATGTATGGTCCAGGAGATTTTTGCACTTCTGCCTAGGGGGCAGTCATTACCAGTTCAGAGCTCTGCCCTTTGGTCTCACCACAGCCCCCAGGGCGTTCACCAAATGCATAGCCGTAGTTAAGGCTCACCTGAGGCTTCTAGGTTTCCAGGTCTTTCCTCATCTAGACGACTGGCTCCTCACTGCTACCACCAGGCAACAACTTAGAGGCATGAGATTACACCATCACATCCTGTGCTCAACTAGGCATCACAATAAACTTTGAAAAATTTGTCTTGTTGCCCTGTCTATCTATTACATGCATAGGAGCAGAGCTAGACACAAGAAAAATGATTATAAAATTGTCTCAGGAAAAAGTTTCCATTATTCGATAACAGGTGTCACTTTTCCTGAGGAGCAAAGTAATTCAAGTCAAATATGTCCTTCAAGCTCTAGGGTCCCTGGGAGCAGCTATTCTTCTAGTTCCCTTAGCACGCTTTCACATGAGAATCCTTCAGTGGCTTTTTTTCACACAATGGTCCTTCCAGGAATTACCCATGTCTCACATGATGCTAATTACGGAATCTTGCAAAAGACACCTTTCCTTGTGGATAGTCTCCCCATTAGTGACTCTGGGCAGACCTTTCATGGAATCCCATCCGGTTGCCACAGTGACCACGGATGCTTCCCTGATGGGGTGGGGGGGGTCATTATCTAGGGAAGACAGTCCAAGGCACGTGGCAACCTCACGAGTACCACTTGCACATCAACGTCCTGGAGGTGAGAGCAGTGCAAGTTCTTAGACTATTTCCCCAGCAGTGCGTGATATTGTTTCCTCCCATAAGATGACTACAAGGAAAGTTTATGCTAGCAAATGGAAAAGATTCTCTTGCTGGGCAGAATCCAGGAATTTAGATCCTTTTACAGCTCCAGTACACAAAATTTTGGATTTCTTAGCAGAACTGTTGGTGCAGCTGTTGCTACCATCAGAGTACAACTAGCTGCCATTTCAAATTTTCACATCAGAGTTTTTAACTCGAGCATAATGTCTCACAAGCTCTGTAAGGCCTTCATGACAGGTACATCCCTACTCATACCCCAGTGAGAGAGCCTCTTCCACCTTGGGATCTCAGTTTGGTTCTGGCCTCCTTGATACTGCCACCCTTTGAACCAGCAGCATCATGTTCTTTGAAATTTCTCTCTTGGAAAACTCTCTTCCTAGTTGCTACTACTTCTGCCAGACGTGTTTCAGAACTCCATGCCCTATGTGTTCGCCCACCATACCTGGTTTTTCACAAAGACAGAGTTTCTCTGAGAACCAACCCATCTTTTCTACCTAAAGTTTGTTCAGAACACAATTTGAATCATTCCATTGAACTTCCTCCTTTTCCCTAATCATTCCAACAAGGCAGAATACAGATTATAAAAAGTACTAATAAATGTAAACGGAGGATGCAAACACACTTGTAAGCAAAACAAAGCACCCTGAACCACTGCTAGATAAGGCACACTGTTTTAATAAGCCGAACAGATCACTGAATATACACAAACGCTGAAAATAATGACCATACGTTTTCGTCCAAAACTTCATCAGATAATGCAAATACATTCAGTTAAGCACTTATATACTCCACAACACATTTAAATCAACCAATGAAAATGCTCTAAATACAATTTAGATGAATAAATACATTGAAATGCATTAAAAACTGTATTTGAAACTCTGTAATACATAGGAAACCACATTAAATCCTAATTTAAAAACATGTAGCTAATATAACCTAATATGAAAAGTGTTCAAATGTGTTTAAAACTTTAAAAATATGAATTCACATATGTATGTAAGCTATTTAGAATAAATAAATAAATACAGAAATACAGAAATGTAAAAACACATTGTGATAATGCCCTCTACTGGCCATCCATATTATTGCACACATGTCTCACAGTTTAGCAGACCTCATTTTTAGTACAGGAGTGAGGGAGATCATATCATTTAAACCAGGGGTCTTACTGGCTTCCAGTACAATTTGCCAGTATAGTTCCCTGTATTCCACTAAAGTCTCCCACATACCACCCCTCGGGTCTTTTGATACAACCTCTAATATAAAAAATTGAAATTCTGCTTCCAAACATGTTTTTGTGTGCTTATACAAAGAATTTGTTTCACATTTAGTTCGAATGTCATAGGTGTGCTCATAAATTCTTTGTTTGATCTTTCTTTCACTCTTACCCACATAAAAGGCGTCACATTTTTTGCATAAACCTAAATAAATAATTCCTTTTGTGCAACAATTGGCAAAGGTTTTTAAAGTTAATTTTTTGTTGTTCCTAGCCCGCAAGTTAATAGAATCTCCAGTAATCAGATAAGAACAGTAACTGCATGCACCACATTTATATACACCAGCCCTTTTGTTACTGCCTGTAAATGTAAAATTCTTTTTACTACCTCTTTCAAAAATATCCTTAAGGCTGTTACCTTTCCTATAAATATATTTTATGTCACTCTGAAAAATATGACTTAAATCAGAAATCCTTGAGAAGTTATTCCACTCTTTGTTAAAAATTCTTCTTATCAATCCTGCTTGCCCATCATATGTAGTAATGATACCCGAGGTATAGTCATCTTTCAAACCATCTGTTTTGGTGTTTTTCACATATTGGGTTGCACTATTTTCAATTTTACCCAATATAGGGGCAAACCTATCATTTCTACCCTCCATAACTTCCTTTGAGACACTGTCAATAAGTTCTTCAGGGTAACCTCTGTTCAAGAACATATTTTTTAAGTTCTTACATTCATTAACGTACCAACAATCATCAGAGGTCATCCTACACAACCGCACAAATTGCCCTTTTAGGACACTTCTTTTTTGGTGTGGCGGGTGTGAACTCAAGTAATGCAGGTATGAATTTGAGAAGGTTTCTTTTCTAAAAATTCTAGATTTAAAACCTTGCTGTGTCTTAACAATATTAACATCAAGATATTTTAATTCCTCCACTGTGAATTTGTGGGTAAATCTCAAAAATTCGGTGGTACCATTTAGATATTCAACAAATTCCACAAATTCATCTTCGGTACCCCCCCACAAAAAACACAGGTCATCCAGGAATCTACTATATAACTTCCACTTGCTGTTATATTCAGAATTCAAAACAAACTTATTCTCCCAAAATGCCATTATAATGTTGGCATATGTGGGAGCACAATGTGCCCCCATAGCCACACCTTTGATTTGTCTAAAATACTCGCCTTGAAAAAAGATAAAATTGTTCTTTAAGACAATATCCATCAATAATAACACAGTTCTAAATTCATTCTGTTTCAAAAGTTTAGAATCCACTAACATTTCCTCGAACCATTCTAAACCTGTGTCATGGGGTATACTTGTAAATAAATCAATCACATCCATGGTACCAAAACCCTTAGTTTCACCAACCAGTGATTCATTCAGTTTCCTTAGAAAATGCCAGGAATCCCTTAAAATAACAGAATTGTCACTAACAAGCTTCTTTACCTTCTGGTCTATATACTTTGCTAGAGGTGCAGTGACCGAACCTTCGGATGAAACGATTACTGTCAAAGGCGGGTCATTTTCATCCTTATGCACCTTTGGTATCCCGAAAATAGAGGGTATTCTCGGCTTTTCCACATACAGGTATCTAAATGTACTCAAGTCAATAACCCCATCCAATAATAAATCATTTAAAATGACATAAATTCTCTTGTAGGCAATGTTTATTTCATTTAAAGATATTCTGGTGTATTTTGTAGTGTCATTTAAAATTTCAAACATTTTGCTCTCATAATTTATGTGGTCCATCAGCACAACTCCCCCACCCTTGTCGGGCTTCATGATTCTTATACTCTTATTTTCACTTAGTGACTTTAAAATCGCCTGCTCAGAGTCAGTTAAAAATAATATGGATGGCCAGTAAAGGGCATTATCACAATGTGTTTTTACATTTCTGTATTTCTGTATTTATTTATTTATTCTAAATAGCTTACATACATATGTGAATTCATATTTTTAAAGTTTTAAACACATTTTAACACTTTTCATATTAGGTTATATTAGCTACATGTTTTTAAATTAGGATTTAATGTGGTTTCCTATGTATTACAGAGTTTCAAATACAGTTTTTAATGCATTTCAATGTATTTATTCATCTAAAGTGTATTTAGAGCATTTTCATTGGTTGATTTAAATGTGTTGTGGAGTATATAAGTGCTTAACTGAATGTATTTGCATTATCTGATGAAGTTTTGGACGAAAACGTATGGTCATTATTTTCAGCGTTTGTGTATATTCAGTGATCTGTTCGGCTTATTAAAACAGTGTGCCTTATCTAGCAGTGGTTCAGGGTGCTTAGAATACAGATCATACCAAATGGATGTGCATAGACAACTACATTTCTATCTCCATAGAACTAACGCGCTGAGAAAATCACATCAGTTATTCCTTTCATTTGTTAACAACAAACGGGGCCTTCCAGTTTCTAAAGTAACCTTATCAAAATAGTTATCGGACACCATTGCCTATACTTACCATTTGCGACAAAAAGATCTTCCAGAAAGACCCAAAGGTCATTCAACCAGGTCATTAGCTACTTCGGTAGCTTTTCAATCTAGATTGCCCATAGATTCAATTTTTGCAGCAGTAACTTGGGCAAATACTCATACATTTATTTCTCATTACAAAGTAGATGTGGTCTCCCGTGGCAGGGCTTCCTTTGGTTCCATGGTTTTGAAGAATCTGCTCTAGTGAGCCACCCAGGATTGAGGTGCTAGGGACACTGTCCCATCCAGCAAGAAGGAAGGCGAGATTGGACAACTTAACATAAAGAAGTTATGTACCTACCATAACGTTCCATGTTAGTTGTCCTTCATCTCACCTTCCTTCTTGCGTCCCTCCCTCCTTCCCCCTTCCTCGAGGATTAAGAGGAGTTTTTCAATGGTTTCACTGAATAATTTGTTTTGTTTTTAGTTGCTTCCCAAGCAAACCATGACAATTTACTGTATATCCAGGTTTAAGAATTATGGATGATCTTCTATGGTTATGTCTTGTATGAACTATCTCAAACAAGATCTGGGTAGCTGACGCTGGGCATTCTGGGATAAGGGGTAGCCTCGAGCCAGTAAAGCGCTCTCGAGCTATAGAAAGTGGCCGAGTTGGAGCAGAGGATTGGCTCCGAACCCATCCAGCAAGAAGGAAGGCGAGATGAAGGACAACTAACATGGAACGTTATGGTAGGTGCATAACTTTTTTTCTTATTGTGGAAAACAGTATTGTGGGTAGTTCTGACATTCACAAGAAGAGTTTCTGAGCTTCAGGCCCCTCTCTTCTCAGTTACCCCTACATCGTTTTTTTTTTTATCAAGATTGAGTATCTTCTAGGACAAAACCTTTCTTTTGCACAAAGTAGCTACCCAGGCTAATCTGAATTAATGTATTTGCTTAGCAGTATATTTCCCAAATAGTTTAATAAAGGATAATAGTTATTGCATTCTCTGGATGTTCATAGACTTCTGATGTTTTACTTGAATCACGCAAAGGCTTTCAGGAAAGATGAACAACTTTTTGTCATCTTTTCACCCCTAGGCTAGGTCAAAAGATTGCTAAGGTCACATTGGCAAAATGGATTTCAGATTGCATTTCATTCTCCTACCCATCGGGATAGTAGCTTTCACTTCCCACAAAGGCTCACGTTGTTAGGGCTCAAGCTACTTCTGTGGCTTTCCAGTGTATCTTTCCAGTTGATGAGATAAGTGGAGAAGCTACTGGGTCTTCTCTGAATACCTTTGCTAACCATAACAGTGTTACCTCTATTTCTAGAACGATAACAACACGATTTGGAGAGACAATTTACAGCTTGGTGGGCTAGGCCAACCCTTGTTAGGTAAGGGCTGTATCCTACAGTTCCTGTGTCAGGCAGGACTAGGGAAATTTATACAGACATTGGAACCCTCTCTTCCCCCACCAAATTGTCAGCGTTTGGGGGATCTGTGAGTGGGCTCTCTTAATTTCCTTTCTCATCTGTCTAGTTACATATTGCTGCTTGATGATCATCGTGTTTCACTGTTGCAGTCATTACTCTTGGGTTATCCTGCTGGCAGGCTACCCTCAGTCGGCCAGAATTCCAAAGTCTAGGTCCAGCGTCAGTTGCTGTCGCCTCTTCCCTGATGTCAATGCGCCAGGGTATAAAAGATGCAGCCGACACCATTTTCTTCAGTCTTTCTTGCCGCGCGGTGCCCGAAGCAAAAGCAGTTCGCAAGTGCCGGTTGGCCGACTCCTGAGATTTTCAAATCCGAATTTCAGAACCGAAGTCTTCATTAAAGCTAAGTACCCTGTTGGGGAAACTTTTTTCTTGCTCCAGACCGATGTCAGAAAAAGTTAACAATTGTATTTCTTGTGGGAAGCAAATACCTCCTAAGGATTTTCACTCTTACTGTATTCCTTGCCTAGGCCCTGATCACAACGTTATTAGCTGTCGGTTTTGTGCTAGATTTAATCAACTCACTATTAAGCATCAGTTTGATTTTGCATTTATTACTTTGGCCAAAGATTTAATTATATAATGCCGTCGGATCAGCTGACAACCAGAGTTTACAAAAAATGCAAGGACAAGGCAAAGGATAGGTATCCGAGGTCCAAAACAGACGAGGCCTCTGTTAGGCCACTCGCCGGTTCTCAGTGAGGCGCTTTTGCAGCCCCTGGCGCCTCTGGATACTCAAGGTATTGGACACTCGGAAATCATTCCCTCAGATGGGTCCGGAGCCGCTGAGCAGGCATTGGCTTCTGAGGGTGTCTTCTGACCTACACAACTATATATTAAGCCATCTTCAGCTTCAAAGACTAAAGCAGCTCTAAAGACAAAGAAACAAGTACAACATTCTCCTACTCAGACTTCCATGCCTAAAAACAGATGCTTAAAATGGCCAAAGACCCAATTACTTTGATCACGGGCTCCCATCCCCCTCCTGATAAGAGGCCTAGGCAAGAAAGAGTATGATTCTTCTGATCAGGTTTCTATTTCCTCTGATTCCTCTTCTGAACAGGATTATTCCATGCTTCCCTATGAGGATTATGATGCTGAAGAATCCATTCCTTCAGCCTCTCCTCCTGAGGATTATTCTTTTGGGGAAACCCTGCATACCATGAGGGAGCATTTCCATTGGGAGAGCCAAGATTATTCTGAATCTAAGAAAAGGCTCAGAGACTTTGTTACTTCCTCAGCACAGACCCCTTGCTTTTCTACCTGTTGTAGACATTGTAGATGTATTTTCAGAGTCCGGCCTGTCCGCTGACACTCTACCCCCTGCACCTGCTAAGCCAGACAGATACTACAGGGTCCCGGATTCTCATAAATTCCTATATAAAAACCCCGCTGCTGACCCAGAAACTATATCTCAGGGTCCCAAAGGGGTTAAAGCTTCCACTGCAAAAAACCCTGTCCCCTCTGATAGGGATTCTAGGGCTCTAGACAGATGGGGGGAAAAAAGTCTACACTTCTGCTACCTTAGCTGTAAGGGCTTTAAATTGTCAGTTTCATACGCTTAAATATCAGCAATATTTAATGTCACTGCTTAAAGAGAAATTGTTGACAAATACTGAATGTTCAGAGAACAAGGAATTGCAAGATTTATTGCATGCAGCTGAACAAGTGGGAAAGCATACTTTGCAATGTGGTTATGATTCACTGGAGGCCTCTTGCAGGGCTGCTGTTACAGGTTCTGCTATTAGAAGGCATGCTTGGTTAAAGGAACAGAATCTGCCTGATCATGTTAAAGCAAAATTATTAGATGCACCATTACAGCGTGATAGTTTGGTACTAAAGCAGAAGAGGTGTTGAAAAAATTGGAGGATAAAGCAAAATCCATGCAGCCAGTCAAGGATTTCTTACAGGTACAGCCACCCAGGTTTAGCAGGAACTGGCCTTCTAAAAATTGTTCCTTTCCAGTGTCAGACAGACCACAAAGAGGCAGAGATACAGGTGTCCCAGAGGCAGATCCCAGCCCCAAGGCTCATACAGGCCTAAACGATGGGGTGCTCCTACCTCCAAAAGTGGAGAAGACAAATTACAACCTTACAGGAAACAGTCCCAATGACTTTCCTCTGCTAGATCCAAGCACTTTTCTTTTCGCAGCCCCCTTAGGGGGAAAACTAGCACTTTTTTCATCAAATTGGCAAATGGTTACCCAAGACAAATGGGTCCTGAACATAGTGTCCCAAGGCTACAGGTTCAATTTTCACACTCTACCAAGGTCAAAAGGTATGCCAGACCTGCCACACAATCAATGGGCAGGGGCACAAAAACAAATTACAGCCTTCATGGACATGAGGGCCATTAAGCAAGTACCACAACAAGAGTAGGAGCAAGGATTTTACTCCATACTTTTCCTAGTACCCAAAAAGGACAAAACCTGGAGACCAATACTGGACCTGTCTATACTAAATATGTTTCTGAAAGTTCCAAAATTCAAGATGTTGACTTTACAGCAGCTACTGCCCGTGCTGGGCAAGAGAGCTTGGCTCGTAACTTTGGACCTAAAAGAGGCATACCTGCATGTCCCAATCAGACAATCTTGCAGAAGATGCATCAGATTCACAGCTGGCTCAATGCATTACCAATTCTCTGGACTGCCCTTTGGCTTATCTACCGCGCCCAGGGTCTTCACAAAATGCCTGGCACCAGTAATTGCGTTTTGCAGACAAAGGAATTCGAATATATCCCTACTTGGATGACTGCCTAATTCAAGCAGAGAACAAAGACATTCTTCTAAAGCATCTGGTGTTTGTAAAAAGATTACTAATTGGCCTAGGGTACACAGTAAACAAAAAGAAATCAAAACTAGAGCCCTCTCAAGAGATAATATTCCTGGGTGCAAGCTTAAATACAACTGCCCAGATGGCTTATCTCACGCCAGACAAAAGCAACTGACTACTTAATTCAAGAAATTGGCAACAAAAACCCACTTATCTGCAAGGAAAATCCTGCAGGCCTTGGGTTTCATGGCATCCTGCATTCTACTAATTCCATATGCCAGACTGCATATGAGGAAACTACAATGGTATCTAAAAAGTGTTTGGACTCAGCATTGCCACAGCCTGGAGACAGTAGTTGCACTCATTCCCTGCCTGCAGCAGGAGTTTCGATGGTGGGCAGAGGCCTGTCACCACAACAAGGGTCTGCCATTCAGTTTACCCACAGTCAGACACTGACAACGGATGCATCAGATTATGCTTGGGGGGGCCCATATGGCAAGAAAATGTATTCAGGGCACATGGCCTGCAAACCAGATGCATCTTCACATCAATCAAAAAGAGATGCTAGCTGTTCAAAATGCCCTGACAGCTTTCAAGGACCTGCTTCTTCCAGGACAGCTACTGATAAAGACAGACAATACTGCGGTCATGTTGTACATAAACAAGCAGGGAGATGCACATTCCTACCCCCTCTGCAGACAAGCAATGACCTTATGGGACACAGCATTGGCTTTTCAAGTTCACCTGCAAGCACAATTCCTGCCAGGAAAAACAAATACTCTGGCAGACGAACTAAGCAGAAACCTCATGGATCCCCACAAATGGAAACTGGATCCACAAGTCTTCACCATGATAATAAGGAAATGGGGATGCCCAGACATAGATCTATTTGCCTCCCCTCACAACTGCCAATTGCAGAGCTTTTGCACAAGGATTTATCACAAGCAAGCATGGAAAGTGGACGCCCTATCCTTCAGCTGGAAAAAAATAACATTATATGCCTTTCCTCCACTGCCACTCCTTCCCAGGGTACTCCTAAAGGTCAGACAATAGAAGCCAAAAATGATACCGATTGCACCAGATTGGCCACGCTAGCACTGGTATCCAATCCTAAAGAGCTTGTCTCAAGGTCCAGCATGGATATTGCCTCAAACTTCTCACTTGCTGACCCAACAAAACAATCAGATCCTGCACAGCCAACTCAGGATCTTAAATCTGGCAGCATGGCGGATAATGTAGCCATTCAGAACACTCCTCTTTCAAAAGCTGTTATGGATGTTATCTTGGAGGCCAGGAGGCCCAATACCAGAAAATCTTATGCAGAAAAATGGAAGAGATTCTATGCTTGGAACCAGGAACAAGGCATTGACACGTGTGTACCAAATATCCCTCAGATTTTACAATACCTAACTGAGAATCTGAACAAAGGCCTTTCTTTCTCATCAATTAAGATTCATGCCTCTGCCATTTCAGCCCATTACAATACTGAACCACCTATCTTTTCTCATCCTTTAATAAGGCAGTAACTCAGAAGGGCCAGAAACATTAGGCCTCCAAGGAGAGCTCCAATTCCGGCCTGGGACCTCAATTATGTTTTGGAAAAACTCACACTGCCTCCTTTCGAGCCAGCATCAACAGCAGATATAAAATTCTTATCCTGGAAAACGGCTCTGCTCCAAGCAATAACCTCTGCAAGGCAAGTCTGTGAGTTACAAGCACTCATGGCTGTGGAACCTTTTATCATTTTTCATCCAGACAGGGTTTATCTGAGGACAAACCCTACATTTATGTTTAAGGTGGTGTCCAGTGTGGCCCTCAACCAAACCATCCACTTGCCTACCTTTTATCCAAATCCACAGAACAAGAGTGAGAAAATTCTGCATTCTTTGGACATACACAGGCAGTTACGCTTCTACTTGGACAGAACTAAAGCTTTCAGAAAGACTGAGCAACTTTTAGTGTCATATGCTGCAGGATCACAAGGAAAGGCTATCTCAAAACAGACCATTTCTAAATGGATAGGCTATTGCATCCGTTTCTGCTATTTTCAACATGGCAAATCAGTGCCTAAGGGCATTAGGCCTCATTCCACCAGAGCAACAGCCACTTCAGCAGCCTTCCTCAGAGGAGTACCAACCAAAGATATCTTAAGAGGCTGCAACTTGGAGTTTAGTGCATACTTTCACAAAGCACTACCACTTACCTCTTTACTCTAAGTCCAGAGCAGGCTTTGCCACTGCAGTTCTGCAGGGCCTCATAGCCTGTCCTAATCCTTTTTAGCCCAGCTACCCATCCTCCGCTTTGGGATTCAACCCAAGAGTAATGACTGCAACAGTGAAACACGATGAACATAGTACAATTGTGTACCTACCATAAATGTAGATGTTCTAGTGTATTCACTGTTGCAGTCCAGGTTACCCACCCACCATCCCCCTTTTCTTTGCTGGGACTTATCTGTACTTCTCTATCCTTTACAACCTATTTGGTGTATTTGTTTGTAGATGAAGGAAATGTTATTTTTGTGCGTGCATTTTTATTGGCATATTTTCAGCCTACCGATTTGGGGGCACCTGACATCTGGGGCAAGAAAAACTGAAGAGAATGGTGTTGGCTGCGTCTTTTATATACCCCTGCTGCACTGACATCGGGGAAGAGGTGACAGCAACCGATGCCGGACTAGACTTTGGAATTCTGGCCGACTGAGGGTAGCCTGCCAGCAGGATAACCCAAGAGTAATGACTGCAACAGTGAATACACTCGAACATCTACATTTATGGTAGGTACACAACTGTACTTTTAATGCTGGCATTTTCGATGTGAAGAAGGCAGCCAAAGCAGGGGATTATGGGTGGGGAGGAGCTTTACTTGTGAAAAATGTGTTGGCGTCACTAGAAGATGCCAAAGGCACCAGAACGTACTGTGCCAGTGTCTGGTCAGATATCAGGAAAATCTAACGTTCCAGTCAGTACATAAATTGCATGCAAGTTTAAGATTCTCTGCCATTTTCAAAAAGACATTGAGTGCCTGTTCAGTGAGGCAGAGTGTAAAATCTTTAGGGGTAATTCATTAGGATTAACCAGTAAAGCATATAAAACATTTTACATATACTTTGAACTATTTCCTCAGTGTACAGAGACTTAAGTTACTTACACTGCATCAGTGTACATGCTTTACTTATTGATTGTATGTGAACTTATTCTTTGTAAGTAATGTACATAGCCTGCTATCTTCTTTAATTGCATTTACACAGTCTTAGGTTGTTCAACAATTGTACCGCTGATTGTGAAACATATTTCCTCAAAGTCTTGCATATTATGTATAGCTAGTGTTTTGTTTTGGTTGTATGAACTGCTACCATTATTCTACAGATGTTTGTACTGTAAATTGTAAATTTATTTATGTCTGCGCACCCAGGATGTGGCTGAAAAGGGTCTTTGGACCAGTCCACCTGCCTGGTTATCAAATAGAAAAATAAAATATATTTTGTGCAAGTGTTTAATTATGTTTTTGAATTCTTTGTGTATGTGTGTTGCCTTAAAAAGGGTGTATTTATCCATGCTGCTTTCAGTAGAGTAAAAATGAAATAAATTGCTAAACAGGTTAATGCCTTGTTGATATTTCTGCACAGGTATGTGCTGCATTTTGATATGCAGTATTTTAATTATAGGGGAAGCTCGAAGGTCCTGACCAGTCGTGGTATCTTGAGAGGGTGTGTCAGGCATCAATTAGAAGAAGATAGCTGCCCTGATAAAGGAGAGGAT
Source organism: Protopterus annectens (assembly GCF_019279795.1). Lineage (NCBI taxonomy): Eukaryota > Metazoa > Chordata > Ceratodontiformes > Protopteridae > Protopterus > Protopterus annectens. The sequence continues at coordinate 34,587,172 of NC_056743.1, forward strand.
CATGGGACCTTGGCTGTGGATAAGACAGTGGCTGCTGGATGGAGCTGGCATCATCAGGTAAGTGGAAATTCTTTTATTTTTGTTGGAGATTCCGTTATTACATTTTTCCAGCTCTGGATTTGGGGTGTTTTTATTTGAGAAGCTGTAGGTTAGTATGCTTAAGTACTTCTGGGGGTACTGATATACTTTGTGATATACTTATTTTATTGATTACAGACCACATTTTTTCCTAGCTGAACTGTTCTGTTTTCTTTACTGAGCTGTAGTACTGCTTATTAGATTGAGTTGTGGTCAACAGAACAATATTTCATGCACCTTTTGGAGAGCTGATTTGCTGACTCCTGATGCCCTCCCAGTTCAGTATTAACAGGAGGTTGCCATTGCAGAGTTCCCAAATGTGAAATTCTGTATACAATAGACTGTGCTTTAAGAACACCAGAGAATTATTTTACAGTAAGGCTACCCTTGCTGTGATTAAGGGTGGGTTATCATATGGCTTTTTCAGAAGGGATTGAGCTTGCAGGCTTTACAAAATACCGTGCGTGTTTTGTTACTTTTTTTAGTTATCATTGGTATTGTTTTACATGCTTCGATTTCTTTGCTTTTCTTTCCTACTGGACCAGTGCTCTTGTTTTTTCTGTGTGGTCACTTCGAGTACCTATGTCAGTGTTCTTTTTTAAAGAGCATGTGGTTAGTGTGCTTTTATTGCTCACAAATCTGTGTTTTATTCACACTGGTTGTTTTTTCCTTCTTGCTTAAATTATGGGTAAATTGTTCCTTCCAGGTGTGTAGGCAGATATTTATTTTATAAGACTACTTCACTGCACGTCTACCTGTGAAAGTGATTTAGCTGGCAGTATGTAGTAAAACTTTCTTTTATTATGTAACATTTGTTGACAGGGAAAGTTTGACTAGGACAGAGCCTATTTTCCATGGAGTCCCAGGAGAAACGCTCCAGAAGCATGTCTTTGGAATGTGAGAGGAAACTGGAGCACCCAGAGGAAACCCATGCAAACTCAAGGAGGACATGCAGACTCTGCAGAGAAGGCACCCCAGTCGAGAATCGAACCAGAGAATCTCTTGCTGTGCGGCGACTACATTAATTGCTGCACCATTGCACCGCCCAACTGTTGAATGTGTGTGCTTCATGTGAGTTGGTAAAACAGCCTCAGTAGCTCTCCATATGGCAGCTGTGGTGCTGTTCGTCATTACTTTCATATCCGAAATATGAGCTGCTATTGACCCTGAAGAAAGGACATTGGGTACTGCAAATTCTATTTCTGTCGTACAGCCTATCAAATTAGTGCCATATGAAATCTGAGCCCCTAGGGCCTTATAGAAATCTGATTCAGCCCCATTACCTAGTCTATCTGCACAACTCGTTGATGGAGTCCTATATGTACCCAGAAGGGGTTTTTACTTTTTACCCCATTCAGTCCTTACATCTTTCATCATACTGATTACTAACTGCCTTGGATATTCCCTTTTGAGGAGCATTCTGCCCAGTTTGTCAAATTCAGCATCCAGCTAATCGGCATATGAAGTCAGTCTAGCCACTTGAATAAATTTGCCCCTTTACTATACTATTCTTAAAAATAAAGGGATGGTGACTTTTAAAATGCAAGTATGAATTACTAAATGTGGGCTTCCTAAAAATCTTTGATTTAAGTCTGGTCAGGTTGAAAAATTAAAACATCAAGATAATTAATTCTCATTTTACGAAAATTGAATGTAAATCTAAGAAAGTACAGTTGTGTAGGTTAAACTTAGTGTAACAGTACATGTTCAGGTGATCACTTCTGCAGTAGTCTTACCTTGTATGGGTTATATCCTGCCAAGGATATAACATGCAGCCTGCTTCCAAAGCTTCAGAGCACCTTCCATGTGTCCAAACTGTCATGCAGCTTGTGCTGAACTGACTAAAAGACAAGTTTGGGAGCAAAGCCTTTCAGAGATTTCCTTCTAGCAGAGAGAGGGAGGCTGAACCCTGAAAGGACAAGTCTAAGAATAGGAAAAATATAAATGTCCATTCCTTGGAATAAAACAGCACTCCAAAAAGCAAGAGGGGGGGGTGGAGGGAGCAAGTGGTTACAGTAGCAGTGATCATTCGAACCGCTACTGTTTTGGTTAAGTTTAACTTGCACAACTGTACTATGTTCTTCATATTGATGACTGCTACAGTAGCCTTAGCTATATGGGAAGATTACCATAGCTAACTCTGTATAGGAGATGGAAGGAAGCCTTAGAGGTGGAAGTTTTTGTAATTAGCACTATTTAATAAAGTTGTAAGATATTGTTATCAAGTGCTGTGGTGCCGGTTGTATTTCTTCTTTTTACATTGATAGCAGTTCATACAGACATCAGGTCAGTAGTCCGGTACATCAACAAACGGGGGAACCCGTTCATAACCCCTTGTGCAGAGAGGCCTTGAGAGTGTGGGAATGGGAGATCTCTTCAAGCCGCTTTCTCATTGAAGTGCACATTCCTGGTAAGACCAATGTACTGGCAGACTAAGCAGAACTATCTTGAGTCCACATGAATGGTCCCTGAAACAGTCAGTAGTGAAACAAATATTTAGCTGATGAGTGCAGCCTTGCTACGATCTCTTTGCTTCTCCCATGAACAAGTGCAGCAAGTACTTTGCTCTGATCCCTCCAAGTAGGGAGTCACCCAAGGGAGGCTCTAGTGCATGATTGGCCTCCTGGTGTCCTGTATGCTTACCATCCAATACTGCTAATTCCTTAAGTCCTCCAGAAAGCCAGCAGTTGAAGAGCCATCTGATCCTCATAGCTCCCTTCTGGTCTCATCTGGTATGGTGCCCCTTCTTTCGGTCTCGCATCAAATATCCTCCATGGTTACTGCATCCCAGGCAAGATCTAATTTCCCAGCCATCAAAATATCAACTTCCCAGTCTTGGATCCCTCTGATTAACCACTTGGTTTCTACACTTCCAGTGATTCTACACTTCCAGTGATTCTAATAAAGTCCAGGCTAGCTTCCCCATTCCGAGAAATTATTCTTGCTTCCCAGGAACCTTCCTCAAAAAGGTTTATAACAGCAAGTGGAAGTGATTTTCAATTTGGGCATCAAAGCAAAATATTGACCCCTTTTGAGCTCCTGTTATGTAAATACTTCTGTTCCCAAGTTCACTTTTTCAAGATGGTGCCAATTTCTCCACCATAAAGTTACAGCTGGCAGCAATTGCAAATTTTCATGTGGGAAAAGATTCTACTACTTCATCCTCAACATCCAAACTGTGTAAGGCATTTATGAAAGGTGTTTTCTACTTAGGCCTCCGATAAAAGTTCCTCCCCCTCCTTGGTGCCTCACCATTGTACTTCTTATTCAGAAACCTTGTGAACCTGGTGATTCCTGCGACATGAAGTTTCTGTCTTGGAAAACCATTTTTCTCATGGCCATTACTTCAGCCAAAAGTGTCTGAGCTGCCATCTGTATCATCCAAATCACCCTATATCACCTTTTTTCAAAGATTGGGTCTCTTTAAGAACGAATATTACATTAATGTTTAAAGTTGCTTTAGTGTCAATTATTAACCAGTCCATTTATGTACCAGTCTTTTTTCCCCAATCACAGTAACATAGGTGAATGTTACATTTGCTTGACTTTCATAGACAGTTGCATTTCTACTTGTGCAGGACAAAGAAACATGGAAAATCTGAACAGCTATTTATATTTTCACCTAATTGACTAGGCCAGGCAGTGTCCAAAATCACAATAGCAAAATGGCTTACTGATTTGTATTTCTACGGTCTGTTCTTGAGAGGCAAGCAGCTACCCCATCACCCAAACGCTCATTGTACTAGGTCTATCTCCACCTTGTCTGTCTTTACAGCAAAACCTCCCTATCAATGAGATTTATACAGCAGCAACGTGGTCCATTATAAATTGGACATTGTCTCCAAGAACAGAGCAGCCTTTGGCACCGTGGTGCTCGTGGAAATCCTTCCATGAGGGCCACCAAAGATTTACATAGCTTGGGACTTGGACCCATCAGGAGGAAGAATGAAATGGACATCATCAGATGTAGAAGTTATGTACTTACCATAACTTGGCATCTGTGTTGTCCAGTTTCATTCTTCCTTGCGTCCCACCCATCAATCCCCCATCCTAAGGTGTTGAGAGCTATCTAGAGGAATTTAGGAACCCATAGGTTTCTGGTTTGAGCTCCAGATTATGGTAATGTCATTTTCTTGTTTGTATATGTTTGTAGATAACTGTCTGTAGAGCAGCTAACTCTATCTGAAGAGAAAGAGGAGATATGAGGCATCATGGGAGAGGTAGGAGCTCAAGGCTCCGATCATAAGTTTTGTGAAGCTGGTGAATTGGATTAGATATCTGATCCTAAGACCCATCAGTGAGGAAGAATGATATTGGACAATACAGATGCAAAGTTATGAAAGTGCACAACTTCTAAATTTAGTTATCAAAGAAACCCTGTCCTTGTTGAAAATTATTTGAGTGACTCACCATACGAGCTTGCAACTCTGTTATCCTTCTTGCAGAGTTCAAAGCTAACAATAAAACTGTACTCTGAGCCCTCTTATGCAAAACTCTTTTCAAGAACATTTTGAATATAGGACTGCTTTGAAAGAGAGTGATCCACAAGCAGCCATACTGAAATGTATGATGAATGAACCTTGATAAAGGAATAAGAAAAGCCATAGGATAGTAATGCACACAAATATTATAAAGCAAGACAACAGCTAGCCCTGAATGGGGTGATGGTTATGTTGGTACCAACTAGAAAACCTTTTCCGTTTGCTAATGTACGATTTTCTAGTAGCAGGTTTGCTTGCCTCCATAAGCTACCTGCTGCTTGTCCGGAATCAAGATCCTGTTCTGCAGGCAGTCAGATGAAAATTATCGATGTAAGGGTATAACAAACACCCTGGTTCTTGAGTGAGTAGATCCAGTCTGTGAGTAAGCTTGTGGTAATTGCCACAGGCATTTCCAAAAGTAGGGGAGAACCACAGTTGCATGGGCCAGAAATGCGTCAGCACCATGATCTTGGGGGATTCCTTCAGAATCCTCAGACGTGCCATGGATATTAGTGGAAAGGCATTCCAAGAACATTCCTGTCCATAGAGAAGGCATTTGTCATCCAGGCCTTCTTGCATGGAGACCTGAGGCAGAATTTCACCAGTTGATTTTTTCAGTTAGGAGGCAGAGAGGTCTACTTGAGGAATCCCCCACAGATGGATCAGATTTTGGAAGCCCCCCCCCCCCAGATCTAGTTTCCATTTGTGAGGGTCTGCCTTTGTCACCCACTCAGTTTGGCTCTGGAATGTAGGATGCCTGTAGACTGAGACTGTGCTGTGAAGCTATATCCAAGCTAACTGGCTAGTCTGCAGAAGGTGTATGACCTGGTTCCCCTTTGTTTATTGATGTACCACTTCACTGTGGTATTGTCTGTAACGAGTAAAAGCAGTCCCAGGTACGAAAGATGGTTTAGAGAATTGCGTGACTTGAGCAGGGCAAGCATTTTGATATTTATACGCTTGCTTCTGTTCTTTGTGTCCCATGTGCACTTTTATCTCTCCTGAAACTGCTCCCCTAGCAAAGTCTGAAGCATCTGTGATGGCTGACTACTTTGGAGCAGGGGGAGAAGGGGAGACCTTGATTTAAGGATATCTGTTGTCGCCACCGAGTGATCACTTTTCTGACCAACCCTAGTTGTAAGATGTGAAAAAGATAAAGGCTATTGATGCTGGGAGCAAAGATAGTTCAGACAACACTTTATCTCTCGAATATGGAGTCTTGGCAGGGGTATCATGAGAGTTTTAGATGTCATGAGACCCAAAATCCTGAGGTACTCCTTCACAGTGACTGAAGTCCGAGTTGAAAACTTTAGAAATAGATCTAAATAAAGATCTATTTTTCGTGTGGAAAAACACTTTTTTAATTGAGGTGTCTAGCTGACATGCCAGGAAAACAATCCTGCATGAGGGAGTCGAGAAGGACTTTTGAATGTTTTCTTGGAATTCTTGCTTGTGCAAGAGATGTCACCCAAGAGGAGTATTCCTTACATTTTTGAAAAAAAAATGCTTTGCAAAGATAAGCAAGTTATCTAAATAAGGAAAAATGTGGATACCCTGTAGCCTGCAGTAATCTAGAACAAGATTGAGACACTTTGTGAACAGTTTTGGTGTAGTGTATAGTCTAAAGGGTTAGGCAGAGAACTGATAATGTGATATAGACACACAGAATCTTAAGAAGTGTAGATGAATAGGAATGGGTTGATGAGCATCTTTTAAGTCTTGTTACCAGGAAATTTGAAATAGGAAGAAGTAGGTATGTGAAGTGACATCGTTTTGAATAGGAAGAAGTAGGTATGTGAAGTGACATCGTTTTGAATAGGAAGAAGTAGGTATGTGAAGTGACATCGTTTTGAATAGGAAGAAGTAGGTATGTGAAGTGACGTGACATAGTTTTGAATAGGAAGAAGTAGGTATGTGAAGTGACATCGTTTTGAATAGGAAGAAGTAGGTATGTGAAGTGACATCGTTTTGAATAGGAAGAAGTAGGTATGTGAAGTGACATCGTTTTGAATAGGAAGAAGTAGGTATGTGAAGTGACATCGTTTTGAATAGGAAGAAGTAGGTATGTGAAGTGACATCGTTTTGAATAGGAAGAAGTAGGTATGTGAAGTGACGTGACATAGTTTTGAATAGGAAGAAGTAGGTATGTGAAGTGACATCGTTTTGAATAGGAAGAAGTAGGTATGTGAAGTGACATCGTTTTGAATAGGAAGAAGTAGGTATGTGAAGTGACATCGTTTTGAATAGGAAGAAGTAGGTATGTGAAGTGACATCGTTTTGAATAGGAAGAAGTAGGAATGTGAAGTGACATCGTTTGAATAGGAAGAAGTAGGTATGTGAAGTGACATCGTTTTGAATAGGAAGAAGTAGGTATGTGAAGTGACATCGTTTTGAATAGGAAGAAGTAGGTATGTGAAGTGACATCGCTTTGAATAGGAAGAAGTAGGTATGTGAAGTGACATCGTTTTGAATAGGAAGAAGTAGGTATGTGAAGTGACATCGTTTTGAATAGGAAGAAGTAGGTATGTGAAGTGACATCGTTTTGAATAGGAGGAAGTAGGTATGTGAAGTGACATCGTTTTGAATAGGAAGAAGTAGGTATGTGAAGTGACATCGTTTTGAATAGGAAGAAGTAGGAATGTGAAGTGACATCGTTTTGAATAGGAAGAAGTAGGTATGTGAAGTGACATTGTTTTGAATAGGAGGAAGTAGGTATGTGAAGTGACATCGTTTTGAATAGGAAGAAGTAGGTATGTGAAGTGACATCGTTTTGAATAGGAAGAAGTAGGTATGTGAAGTGACATCGTTTTGAATAGGAAGAAGTAGGTATGTGAAGTGACATCGTTTTGAATAGGAGGAAGTAGGTATGTGAAGTGACATCGTTTTGAATTTGGGCACAATCACAAGCAGGTTTTGGAATGAAAGATTCAGAAATGCTCGCCAGTCGTTTTCTTTCTTTGAGACTAGGAGCATACTTGAATAAAACCCTTCCCCATCTGGGAAGGAGGAACTGGTTCTATCACTCCTTGGGACAGCTTCTGATGAACAGGTAGAAGCAACCAGTCTGATCTGCAGGATGAGAAATGATCCCCCTGGAATGGAGGAGTTTCCACCCACTGCTATCTGTAACCCTGATGAGTGATTTTCAGAACCCATTTGACTGAAACAGTCCGTTGCCAAAGAGAAAAATGAAGATTCAGACTTTCTGGAAGAAAGCGGGCTGGGATGGGAGGGAGCAACAAGGTCTATTGAATAATCATTCAGTTGTGTTGATGAGAGGGAGTTACAAGGTCTTTTGAATAGTCATTCAGATGTGTTGGTGTCCTTGGTTTTAGGAGGTTTGAATCTTCTTTTTGGAACCTCTTTCCTGCTTCTTAAAATTCTGTTTACCTGAATTCTTCTGAGACTGTTTTTTGCTGAAATTGAATGAGGAGAAAGAAAACCCTTTGGACAGTTTGGAATAGGAGAGGTGAAAAATCTTAGATTCCCTGGATCAGCTTGCCCCTTTTCCCCATTTTTTGAAGAGCACTGCTGCAGAGGGGCCAAACACTAAATCTCTGTCAAAGGGAGAATTTAAAATCTAATTTTTTTAACATAATCTGGAAGGTTCTGAGAATGCAGCCAAGCAAACCTCCATAGAACCATACCAGTAGACATAGCCCTGGAGGAAGTATCAACACGTCAGTCGCCCTGCTAGACAGGTGTCCAGGGAAGTAAATACTGTGGGAAGAAATAGCCAGGGAATTGTTATGGCTAGGCTTGTATAGGCCCGATTGCCTAGTACCAACCTATGAACAGTCCTACAGAGATTGCAAACAATAAGTAATGAATTGTATGTTAGGAGGACTGACTGTGGGAGTGACGATCTGTTCCATTGTTGAGCCAAAAATGGTGCTTCTATCCTGGGGAAAACAATGCCAATAAAACTACCCGTCCACAAAAGGTACTTTTTATTTCTATATATGTAAGGTGTGTGTGTGTTTTTTATATATATATATATATATATATATATATATATATATATATAATGTGTGTGTGTGTATATATATATATATATATATATATATGGTTCTACCTGTATATATATATATATATATATATATATATATCTGTATATATATATATATATATATATATATATATATATCTGTATATATATATATATATATATATATATCTGTATATATGTATATTAGTAAAAAGCACTGCTTAGCACCCTGACTTGACTTTATCAGCTCAGCTTGAACTGCTTGACAGATTGGGAACGTGAAGATGTCCAGCTGTTATTTCCTTGGCAGGATGTAATACATATGGCAGTGGTCAATATGGTTAACATTTAGTGGTGGTATTGGAATAAGATATAAAGTCATAAATTTTTTCATCTGGACCGTCCTATAAAATAAAAATGTAATTCAGGATGCAAGGTAAATTCTACGGTTTACTATCACATATTCGATTGTCATTTAGCTGATCAAATATGTGCGAAAATCATTTTCTCGAACTGAGAGTTCGATCACCACAATGTCAAAGCTGACATGAGCGAATAGCCGCTATTGGCAGCTTCCTCATTGCGGTGCAGATCGCACTATAGTGGGAATCGGGAAATGTACCCTTACCCTCACTGTAGTGCGATCACGGAGTTTGTTATATAAGGGTGGGGTGTGGGGGGCTTGCCCCCTTGCAAACGTTATTGTTAGTTGTGGGCAGATGTGAGCATTTCAGCAAAGTCGATATTCGACATTGCTGAAATGCTCTGTTCGATATTTCGGTTGCTCGGTGTTTTGATTTCTGACAATATTTGTCAGAAAGCATTGCGTTCGTCTAAATGACGTTCGCAAATATGATAGTAAACCAAATTCTACAATATTTAAACAAGGCTGAATTTAATACGTTTGCCCATGCCAACACCACAAGATTGGCATAAGTAGTATTGCAACTCCCCTAGTCTGTTTAAAAATTTCTCCTTCTAAAAATGACATTGTTGTCCATTGCAAGAGAAATCATCTCTGTTAACAATCATTTCATTGAATAAAAACTTAACGAGAAGGGTAGCAAAAACACAGCAACTCCTTTTCCAAACATAAATTGCGAAGAGCAGAAAATAAAAACCACGAGTACCATAACACAGCTGATGACTTTAATATAGGTAAGCACTTTCTCAGTGAAATGCTGCTTCATCAGACCATTAAAACACTATTAAATTGCATACTGTTAAAAAAGAAAGTGTATTCAAAAGCACAAATCAGGGTGACCCACCCACGTCCTGTCACAATCGGTCTGAGTGGGTGTTTCATGGGATCCTTCTGTATTTTTGGTAGTCCATTGAAAGTAGAAACTAATGTATGTTCTAGCAGCAAGTATCTGTGTGAATCATAGGAAATGTCCATTCTTAAACAGTCATATAATGTAGAATGCACAGATCTGATCAAATTCTCAACCCTATCAAGCGGATACCTTCTCATATACATTAACATCATTCAATTGTTTTTGGATACTCGCATCATAGAAAGATCTTATCAATATAACTATGCCCCTGCCTCTATCTGCAGGGTGAATCGAAATAGTATTATCATTTTGCAAAGATCATAGAGCATCGTACTTGATCTTCAAAAAACTGTGAAATTTGTTGCTCCTTTTTTTTCTCTACTCATAGATGTAGTTGCTAAAACTTGCTCACAAGCATTACAAAAAACTTCGAGCAGGAAGCAGAGTAGGATTAAAGGTACTAGGTGCTTTAAAATTTAGTAATGTAGTCATTTGGAAACGTAGTTCTTCACATCACGTTGCATGCAAATAATTTAATGTCTAATACAGTCTGGCTAAAATCTGCCCCAATGCAAGAATAAAAAGATTGAGAGGGATGTAAACCTTTATAAAAATAGGACTGTTTACCTCCTAGAAGGTAATAAGGCTAATTCTCCTAATCTTAATTTTAACATAAATGAGGAAGCTATTATAAATCCTGAGTTGCCACAGGTTAAGGTTAGTCCCCCAGTAGATTTTAATGATTGTAATGATTATGATTTTTGAGCAGGATTTTCTGATCGTGTGCAGATTGGAATGCCTGGCCAGTCATTCCTAGTACCGTCGGACCTGGGCACCAGCAGGGTGAATTATTACAACTTGGGAACCTTTGCTGGTTGCTGGCCAGCAAAGGGAAGGGCAGAAAGAAAGTGAGGGCGTGGTGACTGTTTCACGAAGTAATGGGGTAATGTTGACCCATAACGGTCACAATATTTTTAATTACAGTGGTATCTCCATTGAGCATGAACATTTCTTGTTTGAAAAGGGTTTTAAATTTATACCTATTAAACCTTTTTATGTTTTTGTTGCTTCGAGTTAAAAATCTATACAAAGAAATCAAATCTTGTGGGGGGGGGGGTATTTTTAAAAACAAGGTAAATGAAACTAACCAGTCTAAAGACCTTCTTGAAAGAAGAATCTTTTTAAGCCAGTCATGCATCCTGCTTATGTCATTTAAGAAAGCATGAGTGACTGATTTTTACATTTTGGCTTAAGAAAACAAAAGCTTGAGGAAGCACATTTTATTAGAGAGAAGGCAGTGTTGAGTTATTTGATTAGGAATAAAACTGTAAAATATATGAAGCCTGGCAAAGAGGGAGGTACTGTGATTTATGATTCTATTGATTATTCAAGTGTAATGTTTAGTAGTTTACACAATTCCATATTTCAGTGTCTAAGAATGAGGACAATATCGTTTACAACAAAATAGTTTTGTTGGAAGAATTCATTTTGGACAGTAGGATTTCTGAGAATATTTACAATTTCCTTAAGATTCCGAAACCAGTAATTCCTACCATTCTTGGAATGCCAAAGGTTCATAAGGAATCCCCCTGTTAGGCAGTTATAACAACATTTGCTTCTAAATCATATCCATTAGCTGTTTTTGGTCAGTCTCTCAAACCTATATGAATAAATTAAATTTTTTTACTTAAGACTCATGGTGTATACTCAGGAGGTTAACACCTAGTGTTTGGAGTAAAAATCTAGATTTTCTTATGACTGACATGGTTGATTTGTTCACTTCTAGCCCCATGATGAGGGGAATAACCTGTTTCGAGACAGTTTATTTGGATATGACTATTTATTGATTTTGTTGATTATTAAACTGAGATGATTTTTCTATTATTGGACAAAAATTTCATATTTTTGAAGGTGAAGTTTTTAAACAGGTTAAGGGAGCTGCATTGGAGTTGGCATGTGCCCCTGTTAAGTCTTGTGGTTGCAGCTTGGGAAAACAAGTATGTATTTAATTCCGCCTTTTTAAATGTAGAATTTTTCTTAGATTCTTGGAAGACAGTAATGACATTTGCTTACCGGGAAAGTCCACTGGGATGGAATGAGTCCATTTTCAGTGGAGGGCCGGGGAGAAAAGCTCCAGGTCCAATAAATTAAATGCAGTGTTTCAAAAGTATCAAAACATAAAAAAGCAAAAAATCCAGAGTTTCATAAATACAAATTAAAATGAGCAATATCCGCAAGTGTCAAAGTAGTCATAAGTTACAGATTCTGTGTCACTTACAAGTGATTTGAAATAAAATACAAATAAGTACAGAAGAAATACAAAGTTTCATAGGAAAGACAATATACAGTACTTTCCAAATAAGTTGGAATTAGTTACATAAGGTGTCGAATAAAAACATTCTCAAGTCAGTAAATTGCTATAAATATAAACTAGGTAATTTCCAGAGTTTGTAGAGAGCAAGAAAGAGTAGTTAGACTAGATAGCGTAGGAGCAAGATTAGGTTTGAAGGGGAGAAAAGTCAAGTGATGGCATCATGTGGGTAGAAGGGGCATTTGAGCAATTACATTTTCAATTGGAGAGGAGCTGCTTTTGTAGGGCAGTTTTAAAGTTAGAGGGATGGTCTTCACTGCGGATAGAAGAGGGAAGGTGGTTTCATAAATTGGCAATGATCCAGTAGTATAAGAGTTTTCCTGCAGGTAGGCTTGGTTTGTGAGTTTGGAGTAAGTGTTGGTGTTCTGATCGTAGTGGCCTAAGGGGAGTGTAGGGGCAAGTAAGGAGCTAAGGGTATGGCAGTTGTGTGGATACGTTTGTGAGGTTATTAGCTGAAGGAGTAATAGGTAGTGAGGGAATCTGAGCCATTGAAGGTTCCTTAAGGCGATGCAGTGATGGGAAGGATGGTGACTACTTGTAGAAAATTTGGCAATCTTATTGCAGCAGGATTCTAGTTTTACTTTCAAGGAAGACTGCAAGTTAGTTAACAATGGTGCACCATAGGTTAAAGAGGGTAGTAAGTAAGAGGGCTAAAGCTTGTTTAGTTGGTAAGGAGAGAAACCTGCTGTGCCTCTGTAGTAGCCCTAGTTTTTGTATGTTTTGTTAATATTGGATTGGATATGCAGATCACACTTTAGGTTTTTGTCTATTATAATTCTTAATAGTGTGGTATTGGCTACTAATTCAATTTGTATAGAGTTCAATGAAAGTATATTGAAATCCTCTTTGTTGATCACTGTGTTTCTTTTGGAGGTAAACAGCATAAGGTTTTTTTTTTTTTTTGCGTTTAGAGAAAGGTGGTTTTCGTGTAGCCAGGATTCTACAGTAAAAAAGCTGCTTGGGTCATTTGTTGTAGTGTGTTGGGTTTGGGAGCAGTGCAGACTTATGATGGTCATCTGCGTATTGGACTAGAGAGGCGTTTGGAATAGCGTGGTGAAGATTATTTATAAATATTTTAAATAGAAGAGCACCTAAAATTGAACCCTGTGGACGGGGTTTAAGGCGGTTCCAATTGTAGTTAGGATACTGTTGAAGGTATGTGACAGAATTTTGATAAGTCTTGGATTGCCTTAATATTGTAGACTTTTGAGAAAGATGAGCAGTTGCGAATAGTAAAGGTTCGGAGGTGGTCACTGAAAGAGTTTGCCAGGGTGTCAGAAATTGTGTGTTTGGAAGGGTCTGAGACCAGGATCCAGTCTGGTATTGAGCCTTTATTAGTTTTATAGTTGAATGTAGTAGTTGTATTGATTAGATGAGTAAAATGAAATACATTTATGCTGGAGGGAGATTGATTGGAGAATGTGGAAGCCCATTTGATTTTCATGTCACCTAGTATAATTGTTTTGTTTTTTATAATAAAGGAAATCCAGGATAGTATGCCTTCTAAAACTGGGATGTATCCTGGGGGAGTGTATATGACTACAATGCAGATTTTTTTTTTGGAGTTACTGATTTCTAGAAATGAGATTAAAATCTCAGTGTTTTGAAAATGTGGAATAGTTCATAAATGTGGATATATTGAGAGCGTTGGGGTAAATTAAGGCAATACCACCTCCTTTTTTATGTTGTTTGTCTGCCCCTATTGCATTGAACTTGGGAGGGAAAAATTCAGAGCCTTGAATGAAAGGTTTTAACCTAGTTTCAGTAGCAGCTTGGATGTCTGTTCTGTTTTGAGTGAGCCAGGCATGAAACTTGGAGGTTTTGTTACAAATGCTCTGGAAGTTTATAGTAGTTAAATGGAGATGAGTGTTTAGGGGAGTTGTACTGTGGAGATGAGTGGAGATTGGGGACCTTAGGGTGAATGTCACTAGAACATAAGGGAAGAAAAGATATAGCTTGCAGATAGTCTGACAGCGTGGATAGAAAGAAGGAAGGATGGTGTTCTAAAGAATTTTATTTATAGTGTAGGGAATAGTTAGTAGGGAGATGAGTGGTTTGCTACAGAGAAGAGGAGCTGAGAAGTAAAGGCTGGAGCTAATGTTAGAGTAAGAGTAATCATCGGAGCCAATTTGTGGAGTTGTAAAGTTTAATCCGGTAGTTGGGCAGTAAGGACTTAATGCTGTAAAGTGTATGAGCAGTAAAAGGCATGCAATTAAATGGAAGAGGTGTGTAAAGTGTGTGATGAAGGAAGACATTGCAGAGAATACAGCTAGGGAGGGGTGTGGACCCAAGGTAGTTAGGAAGGACTAAGAGGGTTTTAAGTGGTTCATGAGCGAATGGGCATGAGTGGGAGTAAGTGGGTGTGGCTATGAAAGTATAAATGTAATGAAAGAGAGGGTGAGTAGGGATGGGGTAGGGTAGGTGAGTGAAGTGAGCCCGGAGTGGGGCTGCACCTTGTTCAAGGCTAAGCATGCAAAAACGTGTATAATGAGCTCCGGTAAGTCCAGAAAGTCTTGGATTGTGACATTTGCTAAAGTCGCTATGTACAAATTCAGGATGTTATCTTATTTGAATACCACTTTTTTTTTTTTTTTATTTAACAACTATTCATTATTTTGATGCTTTAATTTCTCGGTCTGATCAAGGTTTTAAATTGGAGATTTTTAGGAAGCCTACATTTAGTAATACTTTCCTGCAATATAAAAGCCGCCATCCTTTTAGTTAAAAAAAAAAAAAAAATTGTAAAGGAGCAATTTATTTGCGTGGCTAGAATGAGTTCATGTGTTGATGAGTTGGACAATGAATTTGACAAATTGAGCAAAATGTTCCTCGGAAGGAAATATCCAAGGCAGTTATTAATCAAAGTGATGAAATATAAAAAAGGAGTGAATGGGGTAAAAAGTATAAACCCCTTTTGGATACATACATGACTCCATCAATGAGTTGTGAAGATGGACAAGGTATTGAAACTGAATCTGATTTCTAGAAGACTGTAGGGGTTCAATACAGTGTGATTTATAATAAGGCAAGGACGATTGTTAGGAACAATTGGAACATTTTGCTGGCAAACCCAACAGTATTTCAGGCGGTTGAAGTAGGCCCTAAATTTGTTTTTAAAACTCCAGGAATTTTAAAAGTGTTTTAAAGCATCCGCAGAATGAAGGAAATGTCAGTTGTAAAAATGTATGTAAAAATGTGATCTGAAGTTGTTTCATTTGGTTTTCAACTTGTGGGACAAGCATCTGACACAGATCAGACTTGGCCGAATTTATCCAGCATCTGATCCGAGCTTCAAGCTCCTCCCCTACCCATAATGCCCCTAGCTCCTTCCTCCCTTCATATCTCATTTGCCACGCTGGTGTAGGCATTGTGATCTGTTGCTCTGAGCTATTTTTGGGTAAGTGCATCTATATTCTTTTCGCTGTAGTTCTCTGTCCTTCTAGGAATTCTGTTTTCTACCTTTCTTATCACCTCCCCTCCGCATTTTGCGCAGGTCTTACAAAAAAAAAAAAAAAAAAGCCGGAGGTGCTTTAGAGCAGTTACCTGGCCTCGGCATCACCTCACTGCCTCTCTAGGCCAGTGTTGGTGCTTTCTTCCTCCAGATTCACCCACAGCCTTTCCAAAGCCAAGGTGGACAAGATGATGTGGAGATTCATCCGCGCCCAGATACAGATGGGAGTCTTGCCTGCCCCTCTCCTTTTGGAGTGGGGGGCATGTAGTCCGCCTTCATCCCGATTACTCCTCCTTCGATCTGACCCCTGGTTTGAGTCCTCTGATCCGAAGACCATCTGCGTCGAGGTGTCATTGTAGATGGTACCTCAGTGCCAAACATTACCTTGAGCAGGTTGGATCCGACTAGTTCGGATCTGTCTGCCTCTCAGAGCCATAGCCTTGATGCCGAATCCAAGGAGATGGTTTCAGCTCAGAGTTTTTCAGATCAGAGCCTTACAGTCGGAGTCTGTGTCTGGAGGTTCAGCTCCGGCTCCCCCATTGATCCAGAGGGTTGCGGGCCTGTCTGTAGCTGCTATTCAGACTGTTTGTTCTTCAGTCTTTGATGTGTTGGAGAGGGTTCTCTCGATCCCATCGAGACTCTTGACGATCTTGTGTTTGTATCCTTTGGATCCTTTCACTGCTTTGGTTTCTGTTATCTTGGAGTTTCTGACAAGTATTTTTTATCAGGGTGCCAGTTTTTCTAAAATTTAAAGTTCAGTTGGCAGCTATTTCTAATTTTCACATAGGGGATAACTTAGTTTCTTTAGTCTCTTCTAAACTCTACAAAGCTTTTCTAAAGGGTACCTTTATTCTTAGGCCATCGATCAAGGATGCTACGTCTCCATGGGACCTTACCTTGGTCCTTCAAGCCCTGGTTACCTCCCCCTTTGAACCTACAGCTTTGGTGGATCTACAGTTCCTGTCTTGGAAGACAACCTTCCTGTTTGCTATTACTTCAGCTAAAAGGGTGTCTGAGCTTCAGACCTTATTGATTAAGCCACCTTACAAGATTTTCCATAAAGACAGAGTTTCTTTGTGCACTAACTCTTTCTTTCTGCCTAAAGTGGTCTCAGAATTGAACATCAGTCAGTTTATCAACCTCCCTGTCTTCTTTCCTTACGTTGAGAATAAGGGAGAGTATAAATTGCATCTGTTCGATGTCCATAGACAATTACATTTGTACTTGCACAGAGCAAAGGCCTTCCGCAAGTCTCATCAACTTTTCATTTCCTACTCTAAGCCCTTCTTAGGGAAGCCTTTATCTGAGGTTACCATTGCTCGTTGGGTTTCTCAGTGTATACTATTGGCTTATTCAGCAAAGGGTTTGCCTCCGCCAGGTCATATTAACACGCATTCTACTAGAGCTATGGCTACTTCAGCCGCCTTCTGGTCCAGAGTTTCCCTGGATGACATTTGTTCTGTGGCTACCTGGGCATCTTCACATACTTTCATCTCCCATTGCAAGTTGGATCTTCTATCCAGAAATAGGGCATCCTTTGGTTCCTCCATGTTACGGAATATCCTTCCACGAGGGCCTCCCAGGTGTTTGGTAGCTGGGGATTCTGTTCCCACAGATTGAAGAGCAAATGAAGACAACAACTTCAGATAAAGAAGTTTTGTACTCACCATAATGTTCCATGTGAGTTTTTGCTCTTCATTTGTTTTCAGCCATCCCTCCCTCCTTCCTCCCTGCCTCATATGGGATGTATGGTGGTCTGGCTGGATTAGACATGACCCTTCCATTTGCATAAAAGGATGTCCTTCAAGAATGCAACTGCAGTCATAACATATGGGGTTGTCCTGCCTCAGGCAGCCCTCGGTCGACCGGATTCCAAAGTCTGGGTCCGGCGTCGGCTGGTGTCGCCTCCTCTCCAACGTCAGAACGGCTGGAGTATAAAGGCATCGGCCGACGCCATCTTCTTCAGTCTTTCTTGCCGTGCGGTGCCCGAAGCAGAAGCAGTTCGCAAGTGCCGGTCGGTCAGCTCCTGTGTTTTCAGTACCGAAGTCATCTAAAAGCTAAGTACCCCGTTGGGGAACATTTTTTCTTGCCTCAGCCGATGTCGGAACAAATTGAGAAAGTTAATAATTGTTTGTCTTGTGGTAAACAAATACCTCATAAGGACTTCCATTCTTATTGTCTCCCTTGCCTGGGCCCAGACCACGACGTCTCGGCCTGTGCTGCCTGTGCTTGCTTTAATAAGCGCACTCTCAGGTGCCGGGCAGAATTTGCCGAAGACTTTTTCGGCAAATCTTTCGCTTATATCATGCCGTCGGAACAACCGACAACCCAATCTACCAAAAAACTAAAGGACCGGGACCGGCATCCTCGGCCCGCGTCCTCCACCGATACTCCTCCTAAACCCTCCGCGAGTGCTTCGGTCCCTTCGGAAGCGGTAATTCAACCGCTCCAGGCCGACGACACAGCGTTAACATGTCCTTCGGTCTCGGAGTCTACACCGGTGCCGGTTGTTGATTTTCCTCCAGAAACCGAAGTTCTGGATCTACCTGACACCATCCCTGTAGACAAGGTTACTCCTGCACGTGGGGCAGCTAGGCCTCCTGTATCCATGTCCATCAAGGCCTTTGCACGTGCCAAGGCCGCCAGCCAGGCCAAGGCCCATCCTAAACCTACTGCCCAGGCCCCTTCTTCTGATAAACAGATCATGTCTCTTGCTGCAGATCTTATCTCTCTTATCAAGGGGTCTCAGCCTCATCCAGACAGAGGTTCTCAGCCGCCTGCAGAGAAAAGGCCCAGAACTGAGCAGGCCGACAACCTCTCTTCAGATGAAGCCTCTGGGGATTCTGAGCATTCAGATACCCAAGAAGAATCCTTCCAGGCCTATGAGGACTCTGATGCTGAGGAATCAATTCCCTCTGCCTCACCTCCTGAGGATTTTTCGTTCGGTGAAGTCCTACACTCTGAGGGAGCATTTTAAATGGCAGGGTCAGGAATTCTCTGATTCCAGGAAAAGGCTATGTACCTTCCTCAAGCTACCCCAGCACAGACCTTTAGCTATCCCTCCAGTTATGGATGTCCTGGATGATGTTTTCTCCGACTCCAGTGCTAACCCTGATTCTCTCCCCCCTGCTCCTGTCAAGCCAGACAGATATTATAGGGTCCCTGACACCCACAAACATCTCTTTAAGGCCCATTCTGTGGATCTAGAAACTATTTCACAGGGCCCCAAGGGAGTGGCTACTTCCACAGCCAAGAATCCACTGCCAGCAGATAGGGAAGCTAGGTCCCTGGAGAGATGGGGTAAAAAAGTTTATACCTCTACCACCCTGGCCATGAGGTCACTTAACTGCCTTTTTCATATGTTTCAGTACCAGGATTTTTTACTGGATGATTTACAGAAAAAGCTAGCCTCTCCTGAGCCTATTGATAGAAAGGCATTGCAGGATTTAGTACATAACACTCAGCAGGTTAGCAATCATTTTCTTCAGTGTGGTTATGATGCATTGGAGGCTTCATGTAGGGCAGCTGTGACTGGGGCTGTTATACGTAGACATGCTTGGTTAAAAGAACAGCCACTACCAGACCATGTTAAAGTAAAGTTACTGGATGCACCTCTGGAAAAACAGAAGCTTTTTGGTGCTAATGCACAAGATGTGTTGAAGTCCATTGAGGAAAAAGCAAAGTCAGTACAGACAGTCAAAGATTTCCTCCAGGTTCAGCCACCCAGATTCAGCAGGAATTGGCCTTCAAAGAATTGGTCCTTTCCAGACACTGACAAGTTTCAAAGGGGAAAAAACAGGCGTGCCCGAGGTAGAGGGCAATACCGAGGCTCCTACAGGGGCCGCCAATGGCAACCACCAAATCAAAGAAGTGGCGCAGGCAGTCCAGCTGCACCACAAGGACAACCACAATGACTTGACTTTCATACCGTCTACAAAGGCTCAAAGAGAAGCGCCTTTGGGCGGAAAATTATCCTTATTCTCAAAAAACTGGCATATCTTAACCAAGGACAACTGGATTCTGGATTTAATAGACAAAGGCTACAGATTCCACTTCCATACTTTACCAATAAGACAAGGCATGCCAAACCTGCCACTTCATCAAAGGGCAGAGGCACTCATTCAGGTTTCAAAGCTGTTAAATATAAAAGCAATAGAAAAGGTCCCTCCACAGGAACAAGGCCAGGGATTTTATTCAATACTGTTCCTTGTTCCAAGAAAGGAAAACAAATGGAGGCCTATACTGGACTTGTCTACTCTAAATACTTATCTCATTGTGCCAAAGTTCAAAATGCTGACGTTGCAGCAACTCCTTCCCATGCTGGGCAAGGGGTCTTGGCTGGTCACTCTGGACCTCAAGGAGGCATACCTGCATGTCCCAATCAGACAAAGCTGCAGAAGATATCTCAGATTTCTTGCAGGGACAGAGCATTATCAATTCTCAGCATTGCCGTTTGGCTTATCTACTGCGCCCAGAGTGTTCACGAAATGCCTGGCATCAGTAGTGGCACACTGCAGACTCCAGGGGATTCAAATATACTCCTACCTGGACGACTGCCTCATACAAGCAGACAACAAACAAACCTTGATAGCAAGCTTGGACTATGTCATTCAATTACTACAGGCCTTGGGATACACAGTCAACATTCAGAAATCAAGACTTCTGCCATCCCAACAAATTATTTTCCTAGGAGCCAAACTGGACACAAAAACAGAAATGGCTTATCTCACAGAGGAAAAACAACAGCAGTTACCAGAATACTTCAAAGGCCTAGCAAAGCTCTCCCAGCTGACTGCAAGGAAAATCCTGCAGGCCCTGGGGTTCATGGCATCTTGCATTCTTCTGATACCTTTGGCAAGACTTCATATGAGAAAGCTGCAATGGTACTTAAAAAGCTTATGGTCTCAACACAGCCAAAGCCTAGAGTCCGTAATCCCACTCATTCCATGTCTGCAAAGAGAATTTCTGTGGTGGGCTCAAGCAAGTCAGTTAAACAAAGGCATGTCTTTCAACAAACCTCAAGCAGGTCATATGATTACAGCAGACTCCTCAGACCATGGATGGGGGGTGCACATGGACGGCAGATGCATTCAAGGTCAATGGACACCAAGGGAAAGGCATCTGCACATAAACCAAAAAGAGATGTTGGCAGTGATACATGCAGTCGAGACTTTCGAAAAATCACTTCAACAAGGACATTTGCTAATAAGGACAGACAACACCACTGTTATGTGGTATATAAACAAGCAGGGAGGCACTCATTCTTATCCCCTCTGCAGACTAACAATGATTCTCTGGGAAAAATCCCTAAGTCTGAAGATACATTTGCAATCTCAGTTTGTACCAGGCAAGGACAATGTACTGGCGGACAAGCTGAGCAGAAATTTCTTGGATCCACACGAATGGATGCTGCATCCTCACATTTTCTCACAAATAACAAGGACATGGGGAAGACCGGACATAGATCTCTTTGCTTCTCACATGAATCATCACCTGGAAAAGTTCTGTACAAGGACCCACCATCCTCTAGCCTGGAAAACAGATGCTCTCTCCTTCAGCTGGAATTCCCTAACAATTTATGCATTCCCTCCTCTACCACTGCTGACCAGGGTGATACTGAAGATCAAAGCAGAACAACCAACAGGCATTTTGATAGCTCCAGACTGGCCAAGGCAGCACTGGTACCCATTGCTGTTGAGCATAACTCTGACCAAACCGTGGCCTCTGCTCCTATGGCCTCTGCTTCTAACACAACACAATTACAGGACTGTTCATCAAAACCTGAAAACATTGCATCTGACAGCCTGGAGGTTACCATAACTCCTTCCGATATCTCTCTTTCCAAAAAAGTTCAAGAGATCTTACTGGAAGCACACAGACCTTCCACCAGAAAAACCTATTCAGCCAAGTGGAAGCGATTTATCATCTGGAATGCTAACAGGGGTCAGGATACAACAGTATTGAGTATACCTCAGATATTGGAATACTTGGCAGAAATGTTTCATACTGGTCTCTCATATTCTTCCATAAAGATTCATGCCTCAGCAATCTCAGAAAAATGCAATTGTGATCCACCTGTGTTTTCACATCCTTTGCTAAGACAGTTCCTAAAAGGGATAAAGAATATCAAACCTCCCAGGAAACCGCCAGTACCTGCAAGGGACCTCAATTTCGTCTTGTAAAAATTAACTCTTCCTCCCTTTGAACCAGCAGCAACTTCAGAAATGCAATTTCTCTCATGGAAAACGGTTTTCCTATTGGCAATCACATCAGCAAGAAGAGTCTCGGAGATACAGGCACTCATGGCAGTACCTCCTTTTCTCATTTTTCATAAGGACAGAGTCTCCCTAAGAACCAGTCCTTCATTCATGCCAAAAGTAATTTCCAGGGTGTCTCTAAATCAAGCCATTCACCTGCCTACTTTCTTCCCCAGTCCTCAAAACAGGGGGGAAGCACTGCTGCATACTTTGGACATACACAGACAACTACGCTACTACTTGGACAGAACTAAGGCCACCAGAAAGTCTGACCAACTGTTTGTGGCCTATGCTGCTGGAGTACAAGGAAAAGCAATCTCCAAACAAACAATTTCCAAATGGATTGGACACTGCATCAGATTTTGCTATTCTTTTCATGGAAAACGTGTGTCAGCCAATATTAGGCCACACTCCACCAGAGCTATAGCCACATCCACAGCTTTCCTAAGAGGAGTGGCTACAAAGGACATTCTAGAGGCTGCTACATGGAGCTCCGTGCATACATTTACCAAGCACTACAACCTGCCTTTATACTCCAGATCCCGAGCAGGCTTTGCTTCGGCAGTCCTGCAGGGCATTTTAGCTACACCATCACTTTCTTAGTTCCAACCACCCCCAGCTTGGCTATGGTATTCAACCCATATGTTATGACTGCAGTTGCATTCTTGAAGGACATAGTACAGTTTTGTACCTACCATAAATGTAGATGTCCGATAGATATGCAACTGCAGTCGGATTTTCCCACCCTCCTACCCCTCTGCAACCTTCTTTATGGGTCCACTCCCCCTACTCCTATTAGCTGGGGTATCTCCTATGGTGTATCTGTTTATTACTGTTGTGCATGTCTGGAATTGTTTATCCATTCACCAAATTTAGCCTTCCTAGGAGGGCACCTGGCATCTGGGGCAAGAAACACTGAAGAAGATGGCATCGGCCGATGCCTTTATACTCCAGCCGTTCTGACGTCGGAGAGGAGGCGACACCAGCCGACGCCAGACCCAGACTTTGGAATCCGGCCGACCGAGGGCTGCCTGAGGCAGGACAACCCCATATGTTATGACTGCAGTTGCATATCTATCGGACATCTACATTTATGGTAGGTACAAAACGGTACTTTCTTCCTGTTGATACTATCTGAATTTTTAGTGTCAGGGGATAAGACATGGTGTCAGGTTGGTTTACTATGGGGAGTAGCAAACTTTATCTGAAAGGAGGAAGGAGACAGGGGCATTATGGGTAGGTAAGGAGCTTGGGGTTCGGATCAGATGCTGGAGAAATGCGCCCAAGTCGGATCAGTGTCCCACAGGTTGAAGACAAATGAAGAGCAACAACTCAGATGGAACGTTATGGTGAGTACATAACTTCTTGTTTTTTGTAATCATTTTACTAACATTTTACAAGTTGAAGCTCTAACCCTTGAGAATGGTCTAGGCTGGATTGTGAAACTGCAGACTGGTAACTGCCTCACATCAGGGATGGCTTATATTGCAGTCTGCTTGGTTTGCCTCAGTTTTTATGTAGGCAATACCAAAAGACCTGTAAGAAAAAGGATTTATGAGCATAAATATATTTTATTTTTTTTCCAAACACGTTTATTGAATTATCACTTGTAACGGGCAAATTTACATTCATATAAAAGCAACCAAATTACATTAACATAGCAATATATTGCTATATATCATATAACCTAAGTAATGTTACATATATTATTCAATTCCTCCCTTTTTTAGACAAACATATTTATTAAACCATCACTTACTACATAGGCAATGATACATTTATGTAAATGGAAACAAACCTCACAGACAGAATCCTAGTCACAAGCATTTTACATCACAAACCATTCTGACACTCCCAGTTGCAAACATTATACATCACTTATAATCTACCCAATCATTTTCAGTCAGACATTATATAGCTTATTTAAGTTCTGCTGCCTTTTAGACCTCAATCCTCCGTTGCACGTATTGTTCCCACAATTCCCATTTTTCCTATGTAGTTTACTCCTGCCCTTTTCTAAAGATCTGAGTTCCAGTTGTTTTGTCTCTGTTACTATATTCACTGCTTCCAGTTTAGTTGGTTTAGGTTTTGATTTCCCTTTTCTAGTAATTGCTTTTTTGGCAGCCACCATTATTAGACACAGCAAGGCCCTACCATGTCTAGGCAATTCCGATTCTGTATTATAGCTCAGAAAAATCATTTTCCTCTTCAGACCAAATTGCCCACTTTGTATCTCTGACAGTGCATCCTGCAGGGAATCCTGAATGTCTGTCAACTCACCACACTCCCAGAAAATGTTTCCAATTACTTTTTTTCTTCCCCATTACACTTCCAACATTTGCTGTCTACCTGAGGAAAATTCTGTGGAATCTACTCTGGGTATAAAAATATCTGTGCAAACATTACCAGACAAGAATCCTAAATCTTCTAGATTTTGTTGTATATTTTACGTAAAAATACAAATAGTGCTCTTTTTAAACATACTTTGATCTCTAACAAGTTTACAGACTTCGTTTGGCATTCTGGAAAAAGTGGATCTGGATCTAAGGAGAGGACAGTGGGATATAAGGAATGGTTTTGGCAGTTAAGGATGAATGCACCTGTTTCCTCTTAAAGCACTTCTAAAATTATGGTCAGCCACGTTATGAGGCATTTATGTAATTGTTTTATGATTATTTATTATTAGGCATTTCAAGATTTTTGTATTGTCATTTTCACCATATGTTGCCATATTATATATGCAAAAGGATTTTTTATTTATAAAAAGGTTTTTACATTTTTAATTGCCTTTTAAATGTTAACGTGTACATCAGAATTTATTTTGTTGTCTAGGTAACCAGCATTGTACATAGAGTGAATGCACCTTTTCAATATTAATTAGATGTTATGTTTTTCTAATGATTGTGGTTTAGGGCGGTCATATAAAGGAAGTGATGTAATGTTTGAAACCGATTCTGATGAAGTCCCTATTTGGAGGGAAGAAAGCAATTCATTTCTAATCATTATATATAAAAGTTTTTTGGGATATAGGATTTATGCAAGTGTGGTAATTTTTATCATTACTGCTCTTTCCAGTGTTGCCTTTTTTCCCTTAGTTACTATTTCACAAATTCAGCCAGTCTGTGTGTGCCTACTGGGAAGGTGTAAATGGTCACAAAGTAAGTTGTGTTGTATTTCCTGTAGTACTATGGGCATCTTTGTGTTGTATTTCCTGTAGTACTATGGGCATCTTTGTATTGTATTGCCTGTAGTACTATGGGCATCTTTGTATTGTATTTCCTGTAGTACTGTGGGCATCTTTGTATTGTATTTCCTGTAGTACTGTGGGCATCTTTGTATTGTATTTCCTGTAGTACTATGGGCATCTTTGTATTGTATTTCCTGTAGTACTGTGGACATCTTTGTATTGTATTTCCTGTAGTACTATGGACATCTTTGTATTGTATTTCCTGTAGTACTATGGGCATCTGTGTATTAGAATAAAGTGATGAAGAAACGGCGTGACCGTTGTCTTTGTTTTAAGGTGGTATGCCTGTGCTGCTGTAATACTGCCTGACATTTCTTTCAGGAGTGTCAGAACCTCAGGCTTGATAACCATATGTGGTGTAAGAATGGAACTCTCGAAAGTGGACTTGGCCATTTATTCAATTTTTCCTCATGACAGACACCAGCTATATATTTTTTCCTAGTATTATCAGAGCAGCTGCACACACATCCTTTGCCTTTACTATCAAGCTAGCTGTGAATAATTAAACTATACATGCTCTATTTTTTTGTATACAAAGTCTTATTTGTTTTATTTGTTAAATTTACTTTAGTCTGATGACTTTGTCCCTTGCTTAGAAAATGCCGAATGTATAATCTGATTTTGTCAATTTTCATTCATTCCTCGACTGTTGGGTTCAGATCCAGTCCTCTGATCTGACTCTGCTGCTGCTATAGCTCATGGCCACCTAAAAGCTCTCGAGCTCCTCTTTACCCATAATGCATCAACCCCAGCATACCTCAGATCTTGTTTGCTGCTTTTGCGAAGTAGATGTGGTCATCTTAGCTCTCAAGCATATTTTCAGATAAGTAATTTTTCTCCTGGTTTTCTCTGTCTACATTTATTTTTACACTTAGAGTATTCCTTTTATATATCATTATTGGTGTACTTTTTCCCTTTTTATCCTCGCTACAGTTTTGTTATACTCTGCATACCATTGTTGGTACTGTTTTCCTCCCTTTCCCTTATTACTTTAGCTATGAAAAAAAAATATTCCCTATTTCTTTTTATCTACTTAGATGATGTCTGAAAAAAAGGCCCTTCAGGGGTTAAAAAGCATAAGAAGTGTGGTTATAAGCTTTTGCTCTCAGATGCACAATATCTGTATGTGTATTGTCTGGGCCCTGTTCACCTGAACATAGATTGTTCACTTGTAAAAATCTCAACCCGCGAGCTATCACAAATAGTAAAAATAAGTTAATTTTGAAGGATTTATTACCTACTGCTTTTTCGGAAGCAATTAATGGGTCTCAACATGCTAAAATTACTTCTAAGGAGGCTTCGTAAAAGTCCCCTAGGCCATCTGGATCTTCTACTTTGTTGTTGACGGAACCTCAAAAAAAAAAAAAAAAAAACATAGGATGGATCCAAAGGATTCATATCGAAGTTGGCTCTTTGATCTCCAAAGATGACTTCGGATCCAAATTGGTTGGATCCAAAGCTCCTCCTGAGAACTCAGTATTCACCATCAATTGATCTGGTGGCGTCTAGGGTCACATCTCCATTTTTGGAAAGGTGTAATTCAAAATCTCCTTCTGTAGCCTTCTCTCATTTTTTGCAAAAAGAGCATTTTCTACTTTGGCTGGATAGATGTTCCCTCTCCCTTCAGGGTTTCATGTGTCTCTGCACCTTGAACCTCAATATTCTAACCCACAGGGGCAGCCAGCCCAACCTCTTCAGGCTACCCAGCAGGGTATCACCATTACTTCTGATACTTCCTGGAACATCCCACTGAGGAAGTACCTTGGAAGAGAAAGTCCTCACAGGAATGTATCATGGAAGATACAGATTTTGATGTAGGGGAAGGATCCCCAAGATCACCACCCGAAGATGTCTCATTTGGAGACATTCTAGTGATCCTTAAACATAGGGGTGGTTGGTCCTCCCACATTCGGAGAAATCAATATTCCTGCAGATGTTTGGATGACCTCATTGATTTGATCTCTAAGCGGGCGTTGAAGGAGCTTGAGTCAGTTGAACCTATCACCAAAAAGACCTGATGAGATTCTGGCACCACTGGCAGGAAGGGGTTTTGGAGTAAGGGAGTAACTTTGGACATCATGGCAGTGGCCACTAAGAAGGAACATGTGGAACAAAGTTCCACTGTCCATCACCCTAACAGGGAGTCTCTAGGGCTTTGGACAGTTTGAGAAGCATGTCTACGCTTTAGCGACCTTCTCTGTTAGGCTGCTGAACTACTTAGCAAATTTAACTAGGTTGCAGAGAGATCTGATAAAAAATACCATCAAACACTCTTTCAGGGACCACTATTGCTGAGACTCTGGCTTCTGTGAGCTCACAGTTGGCTATCCTACAGTCCATTTCAAATTCATCCATGAGGCCTCTCTCTCATGCAGCTCAGGGTACCTCAAGGGCAGTGAGTTCAGGCATTTCCATTGAAGAAGCATGTCTGGATGCGCTTGTGTGAGTTTGACGAGCTGTTCAAGTTCTCTTTTCTCAGTGCTCCCTTTGACGGAACTTCTTTAATCAGCCCTCAAAGTGAAGGGCACTCTCTCCAGGTGTGAAAAATATGGAAAGCCTCTCTCTGTTGTAGGAGTAGGTTTTTTGATCCCTCAAATGACCTTCTCTAGGAACCAACAAGGATGATGAAAAATGTGGTTCAAAAAGTCTCGGTCCTCTCAAAGATTCATGTGGAGACTGTTCCCCCCAGAGGCAGAAGGAGAGCTCAAATGAAAGATACCACCCATGTGGCAGAGGTGGCCTGCAAAACCAAGGGTCTAGTGATTCTTTCTCGGACTGACCCTATCAATGCTCCTGAACGGAGGCCCACTCCTCCTTCTCTGGAGGCAATCTGTTATTTATCCCTGCCCCAGAGAATCTGGTGAGATGTCACAAAAGATACATGAGTGAAGAGGACCATTTCCGGAGGTTGTATAATTCCGTTTTCCCTTCCACCTCCATCCTCTCACAAGTTTCCTGATGATCCAACCAATTAGAGGAAAACAGCAGCACTAGAAATACAAAAGCTGCTAGAAAGAGTCATCCAAGTGGTCCCACCAAACCAGACAGAATGCGGAACTTAATCAAAATTACTTTTTGGTGCCAAAGAAAATGGGACTGGAGATGCATTTTGGATGTCGGCAGCTTAAAGAAATCAGTTTGAGAGACAAAGTTTCAGATGGCCGCAGTTCTGCCCATTTTGCCCTTTATGTTCAAGGGTGTCTGGATGTGCTTGTTAGACCTTAGACAAGTACTATCGCATAAAAATGAAGAGACAGTCCGGAAGGTACATGAACTGCTGGCTGGGAGCCAGTCATTACCAGTTCAGACCCCCCTACCCTTTGGTCCTCTAACAAGCGTGCAAACTATGAGATTTCAGGTCAGGAAAACCATTCACATTACCCAAACTTCAGTCCAGTTGATTCTTCAAGCTTTGGGGCCAGTGTCAGGTGCCATAATTTTAATTCCCTTAGC
Source organism: Protopterus annectens (assembly GCF_019279795.1). NCBI lineage: Eukaryota > Metazoa > Chordata > Ceratodontiformes > Protopteridae > Protopterus > Protopterus annectens. The sequence goes on from NC_056743.1 coordinate 34,615,775, forward strand.
AAGATTTCATATGAGAATTCTTTAATGGATGCTAGCACCAGAATGGTCAATTCTTTATAAACAAATGTCATCCTGAAGAAGAATCACTTGGGCGTGCAAGAAATACCTTTGGTGGTGGATTTGATTATATCAGGTTCTACAAGGCTGTCATTTCATTCTCTTTCAGCCCAAAGCCATAGTGACCACAGACGCATCCCAGATTGGGTAGTGGGGCACTTCCTATGGAAAACAATCCAAGGCACTTAGTTCCTCAAACAGACCAACACACACACTAATGTCCTGGAAATGAGATCAGTGCTTTTAGCATTGCAAGCCTTCCAAGACTTTCCCTTTCAGGACAATTGTGATTTAAACTGACAATATGTCAGTAGTTTGGTACATCAACAAACAGAGGAACCAGGTCTTATCCTTTGTGTTGAGAAGCCTTCAATGTGATAGTGGCCAGTCTCATCCTACCACTTTCTTGTAGCAACTCACATTGCTTACCATCACATGAGACTTTCCTGGAAGTTGTGTAGGTCCATTTTACTACCTCATGAGTGACGTCTCAACATGAAAGTGACAAATGGTTTTCTATCAGTGGGTCCAGCCTTGCTGCAAGTTTTTGCTTCTCCCCTAAACAAGTGCAGCAGCTTCTTTGCGCTACCTCTCCCGTGGGAATCACCAAGGGGCACTCTACTCAGTGATTGGCTCCCCCTGTCTCCTCTATGCTTATTCCCCGATTCCCTTGATCCCCACATTTCTGCAGAAAGCTGTCAGGTTGAAGAGCAAAGACCTCCTAATTGCACCTTACTGGCTTCAGCAGATTTGGTTCCCTTTTTTTTTTTTTTTTTTTTTTTTTTTTAACCTTATCTACTTTACCTACCTTGGATTCTGGATCCAGTTGCAGATCTCCTGTCTCAACCAACTGGCATGATTCACTCATCTGTCTTATCTTCCCATAAAGTTTTTACGAGAAAACTTTTTACAGAAGTAAATAGAAAAGTTTTGTTTTTTGGGCACATGAGGAACATACTGACCCTTTTTTTTCAGCCTCTGTACAAAGTGTAATTGAGTATTTGGCAAGAACTTGCAAAGGAGCTAGCACCTCAACCATTAGAATTCATTTGGCAACAATTTCTAGCTTCCATATTGGATTTGAGAATTCTTCCCTTGATTCATCTAAGCTTTGTAGGGCCTTCATGAGAGAGATTCTTCTGTTGAGACCACCTTATAAAGACACTACTCCACCATTGGACTTGAATTTAGTACTGCAGTCCTTAATTCATTCCCCCTTTGAACCAGCAGCAAACTGTGATCTTAAATTCCTGACCTGGAAAATTCTTTCTAGTGGCCGTTACTCGGGCAGAATTTCTCACCTTCAGGCACTGATCTCTAAACCTCACTACTTGATTTTTCATAGGGATGGTCACATTATGAACTAACCCTTCTTTCCTTCCTAAGGTGGTGTCAAAATCCATCATCAAGAAGTCCATTAATCTTGTCTTTTTTCCAAAATTTGAAAACAAAGAATGTTCTAAGTGTTTCATTGTTGCAGTCATCACATTTGGGTTATCACTGCCAGAGTAGCCCTCAATCAGCCCGAATAACAGAGGCTTAGTATTTCTGCGTCAGTTGCCATTGCTCCAGGACTGACGTTAGGTCATCAGTGGTATAAAGTAAGGCAGCCGATGCCATTACGTCAGTCTTTCTTGCGGAGGAGCCTGAAGCAGAAGCAGTTAGCACGAGTGCCGGTCGGCCACTACCTGAGTTTTCATTTCGGAATTGAAGTTGACGTCTTCTAAAGCTAAGTACCCATTGCGGATCCTTTTTTCTTGCTCTAACCGATGTCAGAAAAAGCTAATAATTGTCTCGCCTGTGGAAAGCAAATACCACACCAAGACTTTCATTCTTACTGCGTCACTTGCTTAGGCCCAGACCATGATGTCCTCCACTGTCGCTTTTGTGCTTTAAGTGCCAGAAGTATACGTTGATGGGCCCTTATTGTAGCTTGATATTTTCACTCTCAGTCCTCGAATTTTGATATGGCCATCTGACAGCAGATCTTCCAAAAAAAAGTAAGGATAAAGACAGAGACAGACCGCATAGGTCCAAAACTACCGACGACGCTTACGTTAAGCTAGTCATCAGTTCTCCGGTCCTCAGTGAGGTGCTTTTGCAGCCCCTGATGCCTGATTTTGTGGATTCGCAGGCCACTACCGAGACCCTGTCAGAGTGCTACGAGACTCTTCAACTAAGGATCCTGCAGATGTCTCCACTTTGGATGGGTCCGGAGCTGCTGAGCAGGCACTGGCTTCCGAGGAAGTACTTTGCACTACCGATTCTCTACACAGACCGACTTCTTTCGCAAACTATTGCATTTCTAAGACCCAGTGTATGAGCCACACCCAAGAAACTGACGACGCAATCTCGGGCATCTGCTTCCTTGCCTCAATCTCAAATGCTTAAAATGGTGAAAGGCCTTATAATGCTTATCAGGGGAAGCCAGGCTACCCCTTCCAAGAGAGAGTTTTGTCCCCAGTAGTTTTATCTGAACAGGAATCCGATGACTGATGCATCTGAATATGAAGACATGCAACCCCTGTCTGCTTATGAGGATTCTGATGCAGAGGAATCCATTCCTTCAGCCTCTCCACCAAAGGACGTTTCCTTGGGGGAAACCCTATATACCTTAAGTTAAGGGAGCATTTCCAATGGGAATGTCAGGACTACCCTCAATATAAAAAGTGACTTGGGAAATTCTTAGATCTTCCATAGCACAGACCTCTGGCTATTCCTCCTGTCCTGAATGTTGTGGATGATGTTTTAACGGAATCCAGTTTGACACCTAACACCCTCTCTCCTGCTCCCAGAAAACCTGACGGATACTGTAGAGTCCTGACTCTCACAAATTTCTTTTCAAAAATCCTACTGCTTACCCCTAGGTTATCTCTCAAGGACCTAAAGGAATTAAAGCAACTTCTACTAAGAATCCCACCCCCCCCGACAGGGACTGTCGAGCATTAGACACATGGGATAAAAAAGTATACACCTCTGCTACTCTTGCTATTAGAGCACTAAATTGTCAGTTCCATATGCTGAAATGTCTGCAACATACCATGGAACTCCTCAAACAAAAAAAATATAATCTCTTCCTGCTTGTGCAGCAAATAGAGTTACAAGAGTTGATGCATTCTGCAAGTCCAGTAACTAAGCACACCTTACAATGTGGTTTTGACGCCCTAGAAGCATCTTGCAGGGCAGCAGTCACTGGTTCTGTCCTTAGAAGGCATGCTTGGCTTAAGGACCAGTCCTTGCCAGACCATGTCAAATCCAAATTATTGGACGCACCCTTGCACAAAGACAACTCATGTAGCATCAAGGCAGAGGAGTTCTTAAAAAAAGATGAAAGAAAAAGCTATATCTGTGCAGACAGTTAAGGAATTCTTGCAGGTCCAGCCACCCAGGTTCAGTAGGCATTGCTCCTCCAAGCACTGGTCCTTTCCTGCCCCCTCCAGGTCAGCTCAGCTTAGACCCCGGGGAAGCAATCCCCCCAGACAACAGCCTGCACAGGGATGCAAAGATCTAAGCAATGGAGTTCCTCCTCTTCAAAACCAGGGAGTGCTAAACCAGCCCCTCATGGTAAGAACTCAATGACTTTCCACTTCCACCCCCTCTCTCTGCCCACCTGCTGTTGCACCTAGGAGGAAAACTGTCCTTCCACGCAAGCACCTGGGCCACCATTACCAACGACCACTGAGTCCTCAACATTGTGTCCCAGGGATACAGATTTTATTTCCACACTCTACCAACCCCAAACGGGTTCCCAGATCTTCCCTCAAACCAGTGGGCAGAGGCCAAAAAGCAAGTCTTTTCCCTCCTCTCTCTGAGGGCAGTAGAGCATGTTCCCGCAGAACAGATGGGCCAAGGTTTCTACTCCGGACTCTTCCTGGTACCTAGAAAAGAGGGCACCTGGCACCCCATCCTTGATCTATCCATTCTAAACACCTTCCTGGTGATACCAAAATTCAGAATGCTCACCCTCCAGCAGCTTCTACCTATGCTGTCCAAGGATGTTTGGTTAGCCACCCTAGACCTAAATGAGGCCTACCTTCACATCCCAATCAGGAAATCATGCTGGAAATATCTACGTTCCAGGGCAGGATCACTGCACTTTCAGTTCTCTGTGCTTCCCTTTGGCTTATCCATTGCTCCCAAAGTTTTCACAAAATGTCTGGCTTGCACCATTGCTTTTTGCAGACAAAGAAATATTAAAATTTACCCATACCTGGATGACTGCCTGATTCAGGCAGTCAGTCCGGAAAAGCTGCTAAAGCACCTGACCTTTGTAAAGGACCTACTGAACTCCCTGGGGTATACTATCAAAGAAAACAAATCCAAACTAGTACCCACCCAAAAAATTGTATTCCTGGGAGCAAGCCTTGACACAGCATCCCAGATGGTATTCTTTACACCAGGAAAACAAACCTACCTGACTGACTACTTCTCTCAACTAGCCACCAGACCCCAGTTATCCGCAAGGAAAATCCTGGAAGTTCTGGGGTTCATGACTTCTTGCATTCTACTCATTCCATATGCCGTACTGCATATGAGGAAACTACAGTGGTACCTAAAAAGCCTTTGGTGTCAACACTCCCAAGACCTGGAAACTCTTATACCAATGATACCTTGTTTAAGGAAAGATTTTCTTTGGTGGGCAGCAGCATGCAACCACAACAAGGGACTACCCTTCTCACAACCCCACGCTGCCCAGACTCTCGCCACAAATGCATCAGACTATGCCTGGAGTGCACACCTGGCCGGCAGGTGCATACAGGGCCAATGGAGCCCACATCAAATACATCTGCACATCAACTGAAAAGAGATGTTAGCTGTACAGCATGCTCTGACCACTTTCAGACCCCTACTCTCCCCGGGGGCTCTACTGATCAAAACAGACAACACTACTGTGATGTGGTATATCAACAAGCAGGGAGGGACTCGCGCGTACCCTCTGTGCAGGCTCGCCATGAACCTTTGGCACACGGCCTCAGCCATGCAACTACACCTGTTAGCACAATTCCTGCCAGGCTCTCTAAACTCTCTGGCAGACAACTTAAGCAGAAATCTTCTGAACCCAGACGAGTGGCAGCTAGACCAAAGAACTTTAACCCTTGTAACCCAGAAATAGGGCACCTTAAAGGTCAACCTCTTTGCTTCCCACTCCAACTATCAGCTCAGCAAATTCTGCACCAGGGAACCTCACAGCAAGGCCTGAAAAGTGGATGCTGTATCCTTCCAGTGGGTCAACCTCTTGGTCTATGCATTTCCCCATCTACCGCTCATTACAAGGGTACTGCTCAAAATAAGGGAGGAAAAACTGAGGACAATCCTGATTGCCCCAGACTGTGGCCACACCAGCACTGGTGCTCTCTGCTGCGCAGCCTGTCACCCCTGTCGCCAGGGCATCTCCCTCAGATCCCAACGCTCCTGACCCAGAGGAATGGAGAATTCATCCATCCCCAATTGCAGACCTGCAGTCTGGCAGCCTGGGTTATTCCTTGACTTCTGCACAAGCTGCCAGTCTCAGCAAACAAGTTCTAGATGTTATACATGGAGCCAGACGCCCTAGCACTAGAAAGTCTTGTGCTGACAAGTGGAAAAGGTTTTGCACCTGGATCCAGGCTATGGGAGCTGGAACCACACAGCCATCCCTACCTCTCATTCTGGATTACCTTGCTGACCTACTACACAGGGGTCTATCCTTCTCTTCTATTAAAATTCATGCCTCTGCCATCTCTGCTCATTGCAGCACAGAGCCACCTCTTTTCTCCCACCCTCTCATCAAACAGTTCCTAAGAGGGTCTAACAACTTGAGGCCACCCAGCAAAACACCTACCCCAGCTTGAGACCTAAACTTTGTGTTGGAAAAGCTCACCCTGCCCTGCTTTGAACCAGCAGCTTCAGCAGAGTTAAAGGTTCTCTCTTGGAAGATAGCCTTGCTTCTGGCCATCACTTCAGCTAGAAGAGGATCCGAGCTACAAGCACCAATGGCTGTAGAGCCTTTCATCATTTTCCATGCTGACAGGGTCTCCCTCAGGACTTAACCCATCCTTCCTGCCAAAAGTGGTGTCCAGTGTGGCTCTCAACCAATCCATTCATTTGCCCACCTTTTTCCCTAACCCGCAAAACAAGGGGAAAGGATTATGCAGTCTCTAGGTAGAATCTGAGCTGTCTGCACATCTAGACAGGACTAAATCATTTAGAAAGACTGATCAATTGTTAGTCAGCTTTGCTGCAGGAGCAGAGGGCAAGGCCGTATCCAAAGAAACCATTTCCAAATGGATGGCACACTGCATTAATTTCTGCTACAAGCAACGTGGAAAACTTCCTCCCAAGGGGGTCATGGCACTTTGTCAGAGCAACTTCCACCTCTGCAGCTTTCCTCAGAGGGGTCCCCACCAGGGACATCCTGGAGGCTGCAACATGGACATCTGTTCATGCTTTCACCAAGCATTACCACCTGTCTATCTTCTCCAAATCCATGGCAGTCTTTGCCACCACAGTCTTGCAAGGCATCCTAGCCAGCCCCCAGTCTTTTTGACTGCCTTCACCTTTTTTTTCAGCTTTGGGAATCAACCCAAATGTGATGACTGCAACAGTGAAACATGAAGAACATAGTACAGTGTTGTACACTTGCCATAAATGTAGATGCTTGAGTGTATTCACAGTTGCATTCCTGGTTTCCCCTCCCTCCATCCCCCTTGTCTCTCTCTCTCAATTTCTCTCTCTCTTTACAATGAATTTTTGGTATTAACTTTCTACTGGTGGTGTTCTTCCACCATAACTTAGCTCCCTCTTGGGGGCTCCTGACAGTTAAGGCAAGAAAAACTGATGTAATGGTGTCTGCTTCCTTATTTTATACCACTGACGACCTGATGTCAGTCTTGGAGCAACGGCAACTGACGCAGAAATACTAAGCCTCTGGTATTCGGGCTGACTGAGGGCTACCCTGGCAGGGATAACCCAAATGTGATAACTGTAACAGTGAATACACTCTAACATCTACATTTATGTTAAGTGTACACAACTGGACTAATAGTACATGTTGTACTTCTTGGATAATTTTAGAATATTGTGTTTCTACTTACACTGAATAAGAAAAGTTAGAAAATTTGATCAACTGTTTATCTCTTTTGCAGAATCCAAAATAGATAAATCAGTTACAAAAGTAACTTTGGCAAGATGGCTTACTGACTGTGTATCTTTTGTTGACAATAAATCGGGTATCTCTCTAACCTTTAAGAACCCACTCAGCTAGATCATTGGCAACGTCATCAGTATTTTCATCTAGGCATTCCATGGACGACATATGTGCAGCCGGAACCTGATCTAATCCTTGTGCCTTTGTTACTCATTACTTAGTAGATCTGGTCTCTGGTGGAAGAGCAACATTTGGCTCTACATTGCTCATGAATATCGTTCATTAGAGTCCTCCCAGGATTTCAGTTGGCTGGGGACTCTATTCCAATAGTTGACAAATGAATGAAAATTGTCAACATCATATAAGCTATGTACTTGGCATAAAGTTCCATCTGTGTTGTCAGTTTTCATTATTCCTCAGTTCCCCACCCGCTATCCTTTATCATTATTGAGTTTTGGGAGAATGCAAGATTATAAAGACACCACTGTGCATTC
>NC_056743.1:34775782-34790782 GCF_019279795.1 Protopterus annectens
AATCATATTTACTAGTATAAGTATATGATACAGGTCCACAGGTGAAAGGGAGCACATTTTGTGGTCATTGCAAATATTGTAAATTAATGTCCAAGACTACATCTTTTACATCTACTAATACTAGTAAAGTATATGATATAGGAAGTTTAGTGACATGTAGTACACCCTGGGTAATATATATGGCGATTTGCCAGTGTGGTGCTTTTTATATTGGGCAGACATCCTGCAAGTTAAAATCAAGGATAGCAGTCCATATTAGTGATATTAAATGTAAAAGAAATAGAAGCGCCTTGTATAAACATATTATACAGCATCCCCAGGCCCATTTTGTTTTTGTCGGGATTGACAAGGTGGCTGATGCTATTAATAACGAGTCACTTAAACACAAAATCCTGACCGGGAAGGAACGTAGATGGATTATCAATTTAGGGGCATTGTTCAAGCCAGGCTTGAATGAACATTGGTGACCATATTAAATGACCATTAGTAAGAAGCTCTAGTTATATATAACGTATGGTGACATATATTTGACAATAAGGGACTAATAAACACCTAGATCAGGTTATATGGGGTAGCAAATTAATTTATAAACATAATAGATATTAATGTTGTTGATGGCTGTTTGGGAAAATTAATTGGTTTTGGTATTTAGTTATAGATGCAGTGAATATTTGTAAACAATGAATGTGTCTCAGTTTAGTACTTGTTTGCATTTCCATGGGTTTGTGTTTAAAATTGTAAATATGCACTGGTTATGTATGCATAAAGCAAGTTTGGCTCCTTTAATTATGAAGGAAGTACGGCAGAATATAAATTGTACGTGGTGCCATCAGATGACACACTGATGACGCTTAGAGAAGCGAAACCGGTCTGTGGGGCAGACCAGGAGGCAAGAATAAAGCCTTAATTATTTCACTCGGTTTCTTTCTGTTTATTTTCATTCCAGTCCAGAATGAAAAAGAAAATGATGCTGAACTTAGTTTGGATCCATATTATATATATATATATATGTATATGTATACGTATATATGTATGTATATATACACAATATATGTATATATGTATATATATATATATATATATATATATATATATATATCATATATATATATATATATATATACATATATATATATATATATATATATATATATATATATATATATATATATATATATATATATATATATATATATATATATATATATATATATATATATATATATATATATATATATATATATATATATATATATATATGTGTATACATGTATGTATATATATATATGTATATATGTATTTATGTATATGTATATATGTATTTATGTATATGTATATATATATATATATGTATATGTGTATATATGTATGTATATATGTATATAATATATGTATAATAGTATACATATAAATAATATATATGTATATATATATATATATATATATATGTAATATAAATATATATATAATATATATGTTGTATTATATATATATGTATATATATGTAAATATATATATATATGTGGATATATATATATATATATGTATATATATGTAAATATATATATATATATATATATATATATATATATATATATATATATATATATATATATATATATATATATATATATATATATATATATATATATATATATATATATATATATATATATATATATATATATATATATATATATATATATATATATATATATATATATATATATATATATATATATATATATATGAATAATATATGTATATATATATATATATATATATGTATATATATATATGTATATATATATATATATATGTATATATATATATATGTATATATATATATATGTATATATATATATATATATATATATTTTATATATATATATATATATATATATATATATATATATATATATATATATATATATATATATAAAAAATGTCATTTAACTTTGTCTTCTATATATGTTAAATAACTATTGTTTATCAAGATATTATGATGTCGTATTTAATATTAATTAAGTAATTAATACTCTACAGTTAGTTTTGGAGCATAATGTCTTTACATTTGATAACCAATGGTATTTACAAGTAAGAACAGCATAATACTTTTAACTTATACATTTGTTTATGGGGTTTTGATAAGAATATATATATAAGCATTTTCATTTCAAGAAAAATTGAAGATGTGGTAAGATATTTGGATGACTGTTGTAGTTTGGCTACATATCTAAGTAAACAATTTGTAATATTTGAACTAATTTGTTTGGTATTAAATTCACTGGTGGAATAAATTTATTTTATTTTGGATGTCATGTAACTAAACTTTTATGCACAATAACTATAGGTTACAAAATTTTCAAAATTATGTTACATGCCAAATGCCATCCTGCATGAATATACCAAAACTTTTTAGTTGCATATATATTTAACACAAGAGGATTTGATACACAAGCAGGAGCAGCATAAATTTCTGGATATTACAGACCATATGAACAAAAACCTACATGAATCAGCAATTGAACAGATCTGAGACTTTCTGTTCAACAAAAATAAATCTGAAAGATAAAACACAGGAATTAGGTTCATTCCACATATGGTATAATACTTTTAGAATAAAAAGTATATTTCTAAATATTGGCATACATAATATCCATTTTTCAACTGTGGTTAAACAGAATATTATATAGATGGTAAACTATTGGACATTATTTATCAACATAAAAAGCAAACTATTAATGAATGGATCATTAGGTGCCAGGAACACTTTTGTATGCATATTTAAATAGTATCTAAAACCTCTTCTTTTACATCTGTAAATACAGCAAAGTGTATGAATAAGACAAATAAATGTACCATACTTAAGTGATGTATATGGCATTGCCAATATAGCATTCTACATTAGACCTCATAGTTTTAAATACATACATATATATAAAATATATCATATAGTGCCTTATATAAACATACAATAAGTATGCATCTCATTTTACATATTAGTATATTGATAAAATTAATATGTTTAAATAATAATTTAAAACTACAATCATGACAAAAAACAGTGGATAATAAATCTAGATTTTAAAGGGCAATGATCATTGTAATATCTTTATCATACAGATTCTGCACTTTTAGTTATTCAATTGGCAAGTTTATATACACAATTTTATGCATTACACAATAGGTATTTAAGCAATATTAAAAAGATAAAAAGTTGTATTAATAAATTAGAAATATATAGTGGGACATGTATGCTGAATGAAATTTGAGGTATAGAAATATAAGTGAATTAAGTATAACACAAATGTGACTTAGTATATTTTTAAAACAATTTACAATAGAAACAGGAAATATTAATTTTAGTGTATGATTGTATGGGAATTTTCCCTTTAAATGGTAGTTCACTATAAAAGCATACATTTGTCATCAATGGTCTGTTGACAAAACCATCTGGAGATCTGTTCAATAAACTGCTTACCATTTTGCTATGTCTCTATAGTGCTGGATCTTATGTTTAGATTTTACATATGTCTTTGCATTCTGAACACATTTATATATATAAGTACATTAATAATAATATATATTTGTATAATAATTTAATAATATATTGTATGAATAATAGATGTGTAAAAAATAAAATAAAATAGATAATAGTAATATGTATGTAATAATAAAGAAAATAATATTTAATGTTGTAATAGTTTAAAATAGATACATAATATTATATTGTATATAATAATATATATGTAATATTATGTGTATAATATTTATATAATATATGTAATAATATTATATGTGAATATAATATATGTAATTTGTTAATATTTTATAGATGGCATATATCTAATTTAATCAAAATCTTTGTTAGCTACACACATACACCTATAGCCTAATGAGTTTCTTTACAAAATGCCCATGCACATTTTTAGTGTTCATGGGGCTAAACAACGTATTTGTCTCTCCTTGACATCCAGTATGCGCATACAGGCTTTTGTGGACCCACCTACACACACACCACACAACCTTAGTATGGCAAGTTTACGTGCCAGGAGCCTTTGCTACCTGTAACATCAACTTGAAATGACCGTTCAGCACAATGCCTCAACCCTTGGTCTTATTTCCCAGCCTGCATACCCGTTTTGACAATGCTTATGTTGCCATCTCAACTGCACCGTACATTAGGGAAACTTAATGCATAACTTGAAAACATACATGAAATTCAACAATCGGTTGCGATACACAACCTGCCCATATACATTTATGGCAATGTATGATATTAATATGTCTATATTAATGCCATTTTTTTTTAATTTTTATGCGAAAAAAAAAAAATAACCACATGGCTCCAATGCCACATTTATCAATTTGTTACATTAGGAAAACATCACATGTGACTCAGACTACAGTGGCGCACCATGCCCTACAAAATTTTATACTTGACAATCAATCTACATATAGCTTAATCTCAACACATCGTTCGGATATACGATTGAATATCAGCCTACCTGATCGCACCATAAAACATGGTTAGCCCAAATAAACAGATGAATCCAAGGCTCAACTACGATCATTTTAGCTTCTTAACTTTTAACCTGTATAAAAAGAGCTGCATATTCCTGTATCCAAAATTTACACAAACCAATGTGTATTGAACTAGCTCCAGTTATTGCCAGATAGGACAAAAGTCAATGTCTGATGGCCTAACATGCTCAGTCTAAGGAAAAATAACAATGTTCCTGCAGCATACCCTTGAATACACACCTAGATGCGCCCGCCGAACCTATATGCTGGTTTTTCCTCAGCGACTGAAATATCGCGTACACATAGAAGGCTAACAAATGCTGCATGACACAATAGGTACTAGAAAGTACATGCCCTAGGAACATCAAGCCCACAGCTTAAATGCATCCAAAAGCTTCCAAAAGTGACGACAATGAAAACTCCGTCATGCTGGACTCTCTAGTACACACAATGGCATCAGAATTAAGTTTACATGCTATACCTCCCTCTGAGTTTGAAGTTTTATCTTCTAAAAACACATATGATATAATGCATAGCAATTACACACCGTCGGCTTTAATTTATTGACAGCCACACCTCGTGCCCATTAAAGACATGCTCATCTCACAGGAATACATGCTCAACAGCTGGTATGATATACAAAAAGTTGCTCGCACTATGCAAACCAAGTCCAGTTAAGTTTTGCGCTATGTCATACAATATGGTAAAGCATTAAATAGTGTGCTAAATAAAAGATCCCTTTAAGTTTACTGACCATAAAAAAAAAACACAATCCGCCAAACAATCTACCATGGTTCCCAATGTCCAAGTGAGACTGCTACAAGGTTAGTTCCACTTCTATTGATACAGTACTGCAGCCATTAGATGTATTTGTTTAGTCTGACACCTAGACAGTTTTAGCAGCTCTCATGTCAACACCGGGTTCTGTTAATATTGGTATACCCCATTAATAGGCCTTAAGGAAGCAACAAAGGCCTTTATGATACCTAAGAGTAACCTACCTAGTTTTCTGAGCAGCAATACCGAGTATGATTATCGCTTAATACGGAAACAAATTACTTGACTCTATATATATTCTCAAAAGAAATGGTTATTTATACCGTTTACTTTTTATTTTATATTTATTTTTTTTTGATTTGTTACTATCCAGCTGGATAATTTCCATTTTCAGTGGATTCTGAAACAAATTAAAACAGGTTACAACAAATAAAGCAACAAATGTAATACATTGATTAGTGTGTAGTAGGGACATTTTATTAGTAAAAAAAACAGGTAAATATAGCCTAGCTTATGAGGATTTTAGAGACCCCTTCCTTATGTTTTTTTTTAACGCACAATACAGTAATTTTTTTTTTTTTTTTTTTAGAAGTTTTTTTTTTAATAGAGTCATTTTAGCAAAGGGGCATGATAGAGTTGGATTTTTACGTGTAGGGAAAGAGGTATAGTGGTTTATCTGGATTGGTTGTCCGAGATTGGTACAAGTTTGAAAGATTGTTAAGATGTAATATTGTTTTTAATAACCAATGCGTGATATGTGTTTCGGATGGGGATTAAATTTCATATTTTCCTATGGGTTTTGTATCTACAAGAGCAGTTAGATTGCTGAATTTGTAATTCTAGTTGTGGTGACTATCTTTTGACAGATCATAACTGTTTCAAGTTTTTGTAGGGAGTAAGGAGGTTACTGAGAGCTGGTGTTTTGTTGGTTGATAAAAGAATGTTATGTGTAATTAGAGTTGTTGATAGATAAGCTTGTTAGGTAGTTCTAACCATTGTAATTGTTTTAAGTTATTACAGTGGTGAGTTCTGTACTGGGATGCTGTGGCAAACGGGCTATATTATGATAGGATGTAGTTAGTTTTTCAGGTTACCTTTAGAGATTGGTGTAAATAGAGGCATACAGTAGGGTGGAGATAAGATGTGATTGAGCTAAGGTGGTCCGTGCTTCTGGAGTAAGGAAGGGTTTTATTCTGTACAGTGAACCTATCTTTTTATTTACTGCTTTTATAGTGTTATTGATATGACAATCATAGTTAGATTATTATCAATAGTAACACCAAGCAGTTTGGTAGTAGAGTCTGGGGAGATAAGAGGGTCAGCTGCAGTAATAGTAAAATTTAGTTGTAGATTTGTGGGTAGGTGAGAATAGTAATAGTTTTGTTTCTTAGTTGAGAAGGAGACATCTTTTTGAGAACCATTGTTCAGCAGTTGAAAAGGTAGATTGTGTGAGTGACTGGAGTTCAGATTGGGTGGGAGCTGTACAGATGATGGTGGAATCATCTGCATAATGTATGCAGGTAGAGTTAAGGATAGATGATTGAAGATCATTAAAGATAGAGAACTGGCCTAATATTGATCCTTGAGGTACTCCTAAGGAGATAGGTAGTAGAGCAGATAGAATTTTCAGAGTACTGCTTGTTCGGTTTTCAAGGTAGGATGAGAACCACTTAAGGAGGAAAAATCAAGGCAAGTGAGTTTAGTATGTGTAGGAGAAGTTTATGGTTGACCATGTTGAAGGCTTTGACAGGTCTAGAAAAGAAAGCAGTTAGTTTTTATTATACGTTACAGTTTATTGTGTTAGTAAAGGAAAATAGTGCAGTGGTTACTATGTGAGGGTCTAAATCCATGTTGAGTGTTTGCTAGTAGGTTATGAAGGAGATGGTTAAGTAGTTGTTTGTGTATACATTTTTCCATGATTTTAGCTAGTGGAATAATAGTGCTATTGGTAGTTAGAGGTCAGTGGATTTGCCTCCTTTATGTAAGGGTATGATGTGATATCTTTGATTGCTGGAAAATCACTTTCTTTATGGATCTGTTTATTAGGATCGGCAGGGTAGGCTATAGCTTTGCTGCTACCTGAAGGCAGCAGGAAGCTTATCTGCTGAAATTAGTGGGTTTAAGTTTTTGTAAGAGATTGTATGTAGGAGGTGGGTATGGGTTGAAGTTGAAGGAAGGAATGACTTATTGGTGTTACTTAAGATCAGTTGGGAAGCATCAGATAAATGGCTTGCTAGTGTTTTATGGAAGTAGTAAAGAAGCTATTGAATTAGCTATTAAAGAGGGATTATCAGGGTCTAGATTCTGTGGGTTAGGTGTTACTATTTTACCTGGGGTAAAACATTGATAGTAGACCAGAACCTTTTTGGTTCTTTTGTGGATTGCTGAAGTTCTACATAGTAGTTCTTTTGTCTGAAATAATAGCATTTTGGTTTTGTTTCTCAGCTCTCTAAAGGTTTGATAGTCTGTTGGTTTCTAGAGGCGCCATTTCTTCCAAGATTTATTATTTTAAGCTGATCTTTTGTTTAGTATTAGAAAGCCATGCTGTTCTGGTCTTTATTCTAATTGACTTGGAGCATGGTGGTTTAGGATTGTAAGGAATGCTGAGTTGAAATATTCTATGGCTTGAGAGATGCTTTAGAGGTCCAATTGTATTGTAGAGTTCTGTTTGAAATCTTTGGGGATTAAATTGTTTCTTTGAATATAGTGTTCTATGTGAGGTAGGTAAGTTTTGATGAGTTTTAGCTCTAATGACATATGTGAGGAGTGATGCTAAGGTCATCAGGAAGGATGCCAGTTTTGTAGCTTTGTGAGGGAGTTTTATGAGAACAGTCTAAGGTGGTTTCTTTTGCTTGTTTTATTTATTCTAGTGGCACTATCAATTAGTTGTTTGAAACCAAAAGGTTTAAATGGAAGTAGGGTTAGCATTGTTACAAGATTTCCAGTCAATGTTAAAGTCTCAGAAGTAGTGTTTCTTGGGGAGGTAATTTGAGAGTTGTTCAAGAAGTTGTTCTAATGTGGGATATTATTTCCTGGAGGCAGATAAGCACAAATGATGTTTATTGATTTAGTAGTATTAATTTGAACTCTAGAGCAGATTATTTCACATTATTGTTTTGGGTAAACAAGGTCAAGAAGAGTAAGCTTCAGGTTAGATTTATATAGGATAGCTACTCCACCTCCTTTCTTGGAGGTGCGATCAATCTACAATGTTATATCCAGGTGGGGAATTTCAATATCTTTAATAGATGGTTTTAGCCATTTCTGATAAGCATAGAATGTCAAAGTTGTGTACTTCTAGTAGTATGTATTTGACTAACATTACAGATACTGCATATTTAGGTGGGCCAAGGATAGTATGTTTGTAGTTATAGTTGATGGAGGAAGGCTTTTATATGGTGACTGTGTGTTTCAGTAGTTGTAGGTTGAGGCCTGGATTGGGTGTATGTCACCGTCCTGAAGTAGATGGAGTAGTAGATATAGTTTTGGATATGTGTTTTAGTGTGTCAAATACTTTCTTTGATTTAGTTTTAATAATTTCAATGAAATAATGTATGGTATTTTAATATATTTTATATAATATAAAATAGGTAGTAGGTATGTTGTATGTACAAAAATATGTTTTGAGAATGAAAATAATTGGATATTCATAGTTAAGTGAATAATAACAAAGAAAACTAATTTATATAATTTAAGTGTATAAGAATAATTTAGAACATGCTACTTATATATATTTCCAATATATTTATAAAGGTATATAATTTAAGTAGATGTGACTATTGGTATGCTTTAATGATAGTGTTTTATTTGTTTTGTGTCTAGTGGATACACAATCTGAGATTGAATGTGCTTATGTCATTATATACCCTTGGTATGCTTGCAGCCACACATGGTGTATAAGAAGATCTATCCAGAGTGCTATGTTAATATAAAAGAAACGTGAAAAACGCTTACTATTCCCAAGGTGTTCATCTGTACATACCTCAGAACAAACCTACAGCCACAAAAACCAACATACATAAGATATGTACTATATTTTGAATATTTTGATTTATTCATTTAATACTTATATATCTGTCATATCTCTTTCTGGCCTAAAAAACAACAAAATATTTATAAACATAACGTGGTCAGCCACACATTCATTCTAATAATCTATTCTCGCTGTGAACACACCTTTATACACTTCCCACAGATTACAAAAGTATCTTTGTACTTGTGTTATTTTCAGTAAAACACGTCAGGTTACACAAAGAGAAGATTAGTGTGCACACTTCTTTATCTAGTATAACATACATGAAATATGATATATTTGCAAGTATGGAATGTTGGACCTCTGTCTTTTGAAAGAAACCTTATGGAGGGCTCAAAGGGAACATATAGTCATGGAAAGTTGAGAATGTATTTGTAACAGTCCTGGCGTAGGGAAAAATTTAGTAAAGCTTGCCCAAAGTAGCAGTCATGGGCTTTAAAAGCTGAACCATTCTTGAACCCTATCTAAAATTATTCATGTGAGTGGGGCATTTGCAACATTTGATAACCTCAGGGGCTACCGGTATGTAATATGTAGCCTGACCTCACTATCATCAATTGCAAGGGCTCATTCTGTCTCTTTCCTCCTGAGTAGTGGTGCTATCAGACCTTCAGGTGGCTAGAACAAGTCTAAACTGACTAAAGCCCTACCCATGACTGCTGTTTAAATAGGGCCCTATTTAGGCACATGGATGCACTATGTTGCATCAGCGTACACTTTGAGCTATAGCTCACCTATCAGGTTGCCAGCTGACTGCCCTTCCACTGCCCTCCAGAGTGATTGGGCAACCTATCCATCACAGGTACGTCCGAGCTGGCACCTAGTAGCCTACTACTCGCAGTATGGCAGCATCAGCTCGACTGCCCCACCTACCTAGTGCAAGTGCATGTGTTTAAAAGAGAACACTGGTGATGCATCATCCCAGGGTGAGTGCAGTGATGGGAGGTCAGTACTGCAGGTACCATCACATCAAATCTTGTCCAGTGATAGTGATAAAAAATTTGTCTGGAGCTCACTCCAGCTGCAGCATTATTGATATTAATCCAACATGATTTGTGATCCAACTACTGTTGACATAAAGACAACTAAAATGCCAAATAATTAAGCATGTCTGGTGGGACATCTCGGTCAAACTATGCTCAACTGCCGGTCATGACTGAGTCAGCGGGTAGGCTGACCCTATCCGTACTGGCATCAGCCGGTGCATCACCTGCATAGTGGACTGAGGCTGTCCACGTGGCAGGGTGGGGGATTGGTGCCATGTCACGTGCAGTCTATAGCTCGACTAGTAGTCAGTTCATACCTGGATCAGTGACCTCGCAGGTACGTATCAGGCTACCTGGCCCCATTGTGTGTATTAATAATGAATGGGGTCCAGGTAGTGACTCAGCTGCATGCAGGTGCCACTGCTTATACTTGGCAGATTGGGTGGGATATGGACTAGTGATAAAGTCATTAATACTGTACTAGGGTGTGGAGCTGAGTACCTCCCCACTGCAGGTGAAAATAAGATGTGAGCTACGTGGACTGCACTATATCACTGCATAGGGGTGCCACTACGTGCACTAGTTGCCCATGGCATCAGTGCACTGCCCGATACTCCAGCCTCATATAGGCTCATGATAATAATAATAAACATGGGTCGACTCCATAGGTCACTGATCAGCTCATGTGATGCAGCTGAGTGCATGGCATGCGCAGTCACCCCTAGTGAGCCTGGGACCCTGAGCTGGACTGAGTATCACTATACGGTTGATGAGGGCTAAGCTATCGAGCAATTACTGAAGTGCAATGCCCGTATCATGACCTGGAGCTCCATACTGCATGATGGAGCTAGTACGTCAGCTATATCGCAGTGCAGTCATGAGTGGACCTGCAGGTCACCTACTGGAGCGTAATCCCCGGGGATGTACCTTTTATATACTCCGCAGCCAGGGTCCATAGGCTGGCAGGCTGGATGTATGTGCCATGGATCAGCTGATATAGTGATAGTGCAGTCGGCCACTGATACTCCCAGGTCAGTCATTACCCGGTGCATTGATCGATCCCACCATGTGTTAGTATACCCTGAGCCTGATCCCATCCAGTCATAGGCTCATCAGCTAGCTATATGCATGCGCCACAACGCTGACACTCATAACACCTGTGACTGCCGAGGCTGCAGCTTCACTCGGCATTTGAGGGTCATTAGTTAGCGGTATGCAGGGTAGGTGCCATGTAGAACTGCCTGAGTCATAGTGATGTAGTAACTGCGTAATCACCAATGGTCCATATGCATGCACTACAACTTTGCGTAGGTGCGGCATGTAACAACACTGAGTCATTGTTTCCATTTCAGTAATCGTTTCCACTCAGTACTGCATACTAGTGGAGCTGCATAGTAATGTATGTGTGTCATCAGGTATGGGCAGCCAAGAATTCCAAACCTTCCTTGTACTTGAGCAAATCGTGATACTCATGCCAGTGCATCACCTAGTCACTGCCCACGTCAAAATGGGGACCTAGCTACTGCCATGCAGGCTCCAGGTATCATATAGTATCAGCCTGCACTGCACTGGTGTCATATAGGTGTATAGCTGACTACCCTACCTAGTCATACTCATCATCAGGTGCGATGGCATATGGGGAGGTATGGTGCCGGGGGCATGGGACTACCCCTCCACCTGTAGTAAGCATAATGAGTAAGTTTCATAGGTTCATACTAGGCTATCTGCCGAGGGCATTTACAAGCCTAGCCCATAGTTTTGTAGCTTACGCCACCCCTTTAGTATGGGAACTATACCCATTATTTTTGCTGTGCCTCTGTTGAGCAGTGACACTGAGGTAATCCCTAGGGTATATCTGCGATCTCCATCCATTGGTCAAGATTTCTCTTGAACAAGGCCAGCCAGTGCTCTGCCTCACATATGGGGATTTTATTCCACAGCATAGGGAGTCTTTGGGTGATGAATCTATCCCTCCAGCACGTCCTATTAATAGCCGTGTCGAGGTTTAAGTCTCGCCCTTGTGGCTCTGATGGATCTAGATTTTTGAGGTGAAGCATATTCATCAAATCTGGGTTTGACATGGCCTTGTATGTTAGGCAAAGGTCACCTCTGAGCAAGCGGTAGCGACTGAATAGAGCTGGAGTTCTTTCAGTCGGGCAGCATAGGACAGATGTTTGAGACCCTTTATCCTTTTGGTGAGGAACTTTTGTGGCCTCTCCAGCTGCTGCAAGTGTCGGGTCAGATACATTCGAATGGGGCATTGTACTCAATCATTGGTCTGATGGTGATGAGTATAGGGAGACTATGACCTCCCTTGATCTAGATGAGAATCCCTTCATGATAATTGGGCAATGTAGAAGGTCTTCCTAACTACTTTAGCTACATGGGTGTCGAATGACAGACTACTATCAACCTGGGTCCCCAGGTCCCTGATAACTTCTTCTGTGCTCAGTGGATTGCCACCTATTTGGTAGCTAGGGGTAACCTTGTTTTCCGAAGGGTATGACTATGCATTTTTGGCATTTAACTTTAGGCCATGGCTCTGGCACCAGTTATCCGTTTCTGTGAGACCCTTCTGAAGGATATCTGTGTCAGATGTGTTTTCTATAGGCCCAGTTTGCAGTCATCTGCAAACTTTGTCAACTCCCATAACCCTCCTGTGTTTGCTTGTACTTGGAAAAGTAGATGCCAAACAAGGTGGAGCCAGGACTGAGCCCTGTGGTACACCACTTGTGACAGGCTTTGAGTCTGACATGGCGCCAGCAACTCTGACCCTGTGGGTTCTGTCCACTCAGCCAGTTTGCAACCCATCTTGTGATGTATGGGTTAACATTTAAGCTGATGAGTTTTTCAATGATACCCGAGTGGGGTATTGTATCAAAGGCCTTCCATGGTCGAGGGTAGGCTGTATGGACTGCCTTTCCCTCATCAATGGCTTTGGTGACTGTTTGAAAAAGTCAACCAAGTTTAGAAGGCATGATCTGCCTTTGACAAAACCAAACTGGGATGGATCCAAAGTCTGCAAATTCCCTATGTCTTTATTTATAGGGTCCATTATGATCCTCTCCATGGCTTTGCAGATAAGGCTTGTCAAGCTAATGGGCGGTAATTTCAGGGTCGGTGGAGGCACCGCCTTTGTGAAGTGGGACCACAGTTGCAGTGCGCCACTCCTGAGTGCGTATCCAGAGGTAAGACTATGATTAAACAGCTGTCCTAGCTGTGGGTTTAATTCCTCGTTGAGTTAAGTGGAGCACACAGCGGGGACACCATCAGGTCCCATGGATGCTGTGTTTTGCTTTGGAAGAGCAGTTCTCACTTGGGCGTTGGAGATGTTTGGGGGCTGCAATCGCTTGGTATAGATATCTCTCCTTTTGGGGAGGGAAAGTTTGCACTGAACCTGTCAGCCAGTATGTTGGCAATGTCTGTAGGATCAGTAATCTTCACATCATTTGAACTAGTTCTGAGCATATCTGGGGTTTCCTCCCAGGTTTCTAACTATAGCTAAAGAAGGCCTTATGATTGTCTTTTGAGTCTTTAGCTATTTTCTCTCAAAATTTGCTTTGGATGATTTTATGAGAGCTCTTAGTTTTACTTATAGTGATCAAGGGTGTCTTACCTTTTAAGGATTTTGCTCTATCTTGTAGTAGCTTCCTCCTTTTGTTGTAGAGTTTGTTTATGGCTGGGGTCCACCAGACTGGGCCTTTGGTACAAGAGTCTTTGTTTTGCTTGGGATTGCCTTATCCATGCAGTCCTGCAGGTGCTGGTAGAAGGCATTTGTAAAGTGATTCAGCGGCTTGAGTACTGTTTTCCGTCGGCTCGGGGGCCTTAAAGGAGACCACACTAGTCTTTAGAAGTGTGAAGTCGGCTTTCGAGAAGTTCTTTACTGTGGTCTTTTATTTCAGGTGGGGTGGGATGAGGACCTCCAGCGAGATTAGTTTGTGATCTGATCTCACCAGTGAGGGTATACTTCGGTGTTGAACATTGTGCTCCCATGTTCGTGATGATGAGATCAAGTATGTTTCTCCTCTTGTGGGGATGGTGACTAGTTGTTCCATGGCATTTGAGTTTATGAATTCCAGGAACTTTTGGGCTAGGGTGTTTGGGCTTGAGTAGTGTTCCCAGTCTATATTAGGGTAATTGAAGTCACCTAGTATGATGGTGTTTGGTGATACATTTATCCCCTCTAGTGTTTTCAGGAAGGCCATGTGAGGTTCCTGAGTTTGTGAGGTGGTGGCCTGTAACATGCTACAATTTGCAGAGCAGTCTTGCCTATAGTTAATTGCACCTGGATGGTCTCCGATGCATCGTGCGTTGCCACCAGTCTTGAGGTGTGGGTGTCTTTGATGAATATGGATACCCCCCTCCTTTCTTGGTATTGTCCGGATTTTGGGGCGGAGCATGATAAGAGGTAAAACCTGATAGTGCTGGGGTGCTCTCAGGAGCCTTGAACCAGGTTTCTGTCACTGCACAGACATCGATGTTCTCCATACTGAGAAGGGCCTCGAGTCGTGCATTTTGAGATTTAGACTTCTGGCATTGAGCAGCATTACCCTTAGTTTTTTCCTTTTTTGTGTTCTAGGGTGGTAGGTTTAGAATTTGAGCCTTGCCTAAAAAAGGCACTATGGGTGGCAAGGCCTTTGCCAATATCCGGAATCAGGGGTGACAGGTGCAAGCCGT